>NC_090750.1:4485450-4490450 GCF_036898095.1 Palaemon carinicauda
GGGAGGTATGGGAAGGGCGGGTAGTTGCTGTGAGAAGTTGTAAATCGTTCAGAACTTCAGGAAAAGAACGGGTCATCACACAATATACATGAAGATGTGGATTCCGTCATCATAACAATGGACAGCGATGACAAGGACGACCTGTTTATCCATGGTGATATAGAATGAAATAAAATGCATGCTCAGTTATTGTAATGATTTTTCTACCCAACATATTTATACATTTGTTATTGAGTCCCCTCTCCGGGTGAATGTTATTCATTACTTATCATTCATTGTAGAGAGAGAGAGAGAGAGAGAGAGAGAGAGAGAGAGAGAGAGAGAGAGAGAGAGAGAGAGAGAGAGAGGGAGGGAGGGAGAGAGAGAATAGTATAACAAATAAGATAAGTAAAACGTGAATATAAATTTTAGGAAATAAAATACATTATGGAAATTGAGAAAGTTAGATAAAACGAAAGAGAGAGCGATGAGTGAAGAATGAAAGAAAATACGGGCGTTAAAGTGAGGTTAAACTCTGAGGAAATGTGACAGGAGGGTTAACTACCCTAAAGGCCGATTCACACGACCCGTTTTCTTTCCGACAGGCTCGCCGGCGGTTAAGCGGCGTCTAGGTTTCTTACGTGTATTCAAATGCAACTGTTCACACGACCCGTCAGGCAGACGGCGGCCCTCGGACGTCAGCCGTCCGAATCGGCTCGGCTTCCTTCACAAGAAACCTCCGCCGGTTTGACGGCTGTTAGCCATCCGTCCCAACCAACGGGTTGATGTTGTTTCGTGTTAACGAGGACCTGTATCGTACCTGTTCGTTTCGTGACCTACAACCTCGACTTTTCCTCATAGTATAGTCATAAAAATTAGAGTTAGGTTGTTGTTGACATCATGTATGAGAGGTTAATTGAACTTGTTCAAGGGTATGAGGAGATGTTAGACATGGCAAACAAGATGTATAGAAATTATTTACATAAAGAAAAGATATGGAAATTGACTGTAGAGGCATTAAATAAAACAGGTGGATTTTAATATTCTTGGCATGGTGCATAAAGTATAATGAAGTTGCATAACTTATTTTATCAACACAGTTATCAACCAACATCTTATAGTGTCAAAACTATCGTAATTTACTCGGTCTTCCTGTGACAGAGTCTAAGTAAACAATGAAAACCGCCCGCGGGTAAACGGATACGGAACGCCTCGTGTGAATATACAACATTTCGACGGTGGTTAGCCATCACCCAGCCTGTCGGAAAGAAAACGGGTCGTGTGAATCGGCCTTAACTGTGCTTATCCGAATGAATTCGTAAATCTAGACTGGATAGGGTTGGGCAAGTTTTAAAATTCAATAGTATAGTGCCTCTAAAATCTGTGCTTGGACATTAATTTTTTTTTCCAAAACAATTAGATGAGGGTGTTAGAAACTCTGTTCTAAAGTACCATGCCATTCAACACATTGGTTTAAAAGATGTAAGCAATAAACCTTAGCTCTAGGTGGCTGAAAAACACGATGAAGTCCACCATTGGGAGGTGAAAGTGGTATGCCTGTTAGGAGTATTATGCTTAGGGAAACCAAATTTCATCATCCCTTCTGAAAGTAAGGAAGATGTACACGAGGCGGACATTGCAGTCTCCATGGGAATGGCTTCAGGCCAACAAGTGGAGGGGTCAATGACGGTAAACAGGTAACGAAGTACATGTGATGTGGGTAGGACACCTACAACATTGACGTGAACATGGGCAAAGCCTCACTGAGGTTGAGGAAAGGTGCCCACTCCTGAATCCTTATGTAGATGTACTTTTAAGATTTGGCATAAATTACAGGTATGGACACAATCCTTAGCCTCCTTAGTTATGCCATGCCAAATAAGCTTCGTCTTCAGTAGCTGTGCAGTAGAACGGCACGTGGGATGTTGAAGGCTATGAAGGAAATTAAACACATGTCGGTGCATGGGAGAAGGAATCCACGGTCTAGGTCCACCAGTGCTGACAGCACAGAGATAGGTGGCGTTACAGTCATCAGGAGGGATGTCCTCAAAATGGAGGGATGTGAAGTATGTCCTACATGGTTGATACTCTGGATCTTTTCATTGGGCTTCTGCTAATGCATTGTAATCCAATCCCAGGTTAATTGTGGCCAAAGTGTTTTTTGACTGGCATTACCAACGTGATTTATTTTCCCAGGGACGTGTTGAAAGGTACAATCATATTCAGCCACGGCAGAGAGATGTTGGCGTTGACAGGTGGACCAGGTGTCAGACTGTTTAGTGGAGGCAAGCACGAGAGGCATGTAGCCCGTGTGAATGACGAAGGGCGTGCCTTCCAAGAAGTGGTGAAAGTGACAGACAGCCAAGTGCACCACCAGCAATTTGCAGTCGAGAGTAGAGTAGCCGGATTCTCCCTCAGACAATTTTATACTGAAGAATATCAATGGGCAGGGGGAGACAATGACCACCTGCTCTAGTACTGCACCAATAGTGACATCGCTGTCATCACTGGAGAGCATTGAAGGTGAATGTCTACGAGAAAGTAAGAGTAGCACCAGTTGATAGGTCATTGTTTGCAATACAGAAGTCCTCTTCTTGATGGGGAGCTAAATTCAGATCTATTGGCTTGCCGTTAGGGGAGGCCTAGAGGGGCGGGAGTGGCGGTGATGGCTGGCCAGGAACTGTGATACTAGTTGATCATGGCCGAGAATTCTTGCAGTGCTTTGATGATAAAGGGCGTGAGGAAGTTCTGAACGGCTGCTACCTTCTCAGGCCGGGGGTGGACTCCTTCAAGAGTGATGCGGTGCCCTAAGAACGATACTTCGTTGGAGCCAAAGGTACACTTGTCAAACTGGACAACAGGGTCATTCTGTGGTTGGTGGTCGAGCTCATTATCTAGGTCACGGACGAGTTCCTCTTCGGAGGAAGAGAACAAAAGTATGTCATCCACGTAACATACACAGAAGGGGAGGTCCCCTAAGATACCATTCATGAGGCCTTGTAAAGTGGTCGAAGCGGTACTAAGGCCAAAATAGGAGTAATTGAAATTGTATGTAACGGAGGAGATGGTTTTGATGATTTTTGGGATGACTTCTGGGTTCATGGGCACCTGATAATACCCCTTCAGGATATCGAGCGTAGAAAATAATTTTCATTATCTGCAAGTTGAATGTCAAATCCGCAACGTTTTGGAAGGAGTAGTGAACCAGTTTTGTCTGTATGTTCAGGCACCTGTAATCCCCATAGGGATGTAAAGAGCCATCTTTCTTCAGGACGATGTGTAAGGGTGACGGCCATGGCCATGAGTTTTTTAGCAAAGGCTCGTTTCTTTTATTTTGGTGAACATTTGTTTGGAGGCTTCCAAATGATCTGGTGCCATATGCCTGAATCTGGCAAACACTGAGGCTCTGTCATCTTGATATGGTGATAGATACTGTGTTTAGTAGGAACCATGGGTGTTTGAAGTAGTTTTGGATGAAAAACATCCGGGTATGACGTGTGGAGGTGGCCGTATTCATCCATGGGTGAGCTGAGATGGATAGCGAGGTCAGAAAAAGGTTTGGAGAGGTATCGAGGAGTACGAATCCGAGTTGATTAACTGACGGTGAGCGACATCAACTAGGAGTTATAAATATGAGAGGAAGTCTGCACCGAGGATTGGCAATGTGATGTCAGCCCTGAGACACTGCCAATCATATTTGGCGCTTCCAAACGATATTGTGAGGATTTCATAACAGTGGGTGGGTATTGTATGTCTGTTGGCATCTACCAGGTGGAGATCGGCAGACTTAAACAGACTACGCCGTGCATTGGAAAGTGGCCATGGAAGTACAGAGCTGAGAGCAATCGTGTACATCAAAAATCACACTCTCATATCTATATCACGTAAAAAGAAATGTTTACAGGGAGGCTACCGCTACAAGAGATGGCCTACTTACATTTTTTGTTTTTCGTCACTGACGTCCATTCGCACATCTCTTCACAGGCGCCCTGAATAAGTAGTATTATTGCAATAACTGTGGCCGATGGGCATTAGGAAGGGGCTATAAAAGTCGTTGGGTGGGCTGTGAGGGAGTGGTTGGTGTTGGTTGGTTTTGTCGCCTCTCCAGCACGTCACAGGGTGGGCTTCAGTATCCTATAGCTCTCACGTCATCTTTGGTTAATGTTAAATAGTTGTCCACTATATCAAGGGTGAAGGCGTTGATAGAGGTCTTGAAGTTGGTGAAGTGGCTGTCCATAAGTGCGTCAACTTTGGCCATCAGGTCCTTCATGAGCAAAATATCGACATTAAGGATGGCAGCTTGTACAGGTTCGGGTAGGCACCGTACCCAAAGTGCACGGAGCAGATTCACTTAAGGCTGTAATAGAATCTAATTCATCTCGTAGAGAAACATATAGATTATTGAATCCTGAATTTACTGTACACGATGTATATACTAAAAAGATAAATGTTAACGACATATATGGAACTTCTTTCACTAGATTTAGGTTAAGCTCTCATAACCTTGCTATTGAAACGGGTAGTTGGAACAGAAGAGGTCAAGGTTGCCTCCCAGTAGAGGAGAGACTATGCCCATGTAGCGAGGTACAAAATGGAGCTACATATGGTGGAGTCCAGCCCTATTACACATAGTATACGAATTAATTATAATATAAATTCATTTCATCAGATTTTTGCCGAAGATGTACACACCACTGTGAAAATTGCCCACTCAATTTTGAGCTGCTAACCATAGATATATTTTCTTTGGTTTAATAGTAATTTTCAATTTTATGTTAAATTGATTTATAGGAAATATGTTTAATGAATTTAATTGTGATATATTCTGAGGAACTATCATAAATCTTGTATTTTCATGGACTACATTGTGTATAAAATAAGTAAATATCCCGATATGCGTAATAGATTCAGGTTAATATATAATTATGTTTATTGTAATTTTCATTGTAGAATTTTTGGTCGATAAAAATCTATCCATCTATCTATCTATCTATATGTGGCAGGTTACAGGCGAGGGATAG
>NC_090750.1:4495450-4497950 GCF_036898095.1 Palaemon carinicauda
TCTCTCTCTCTCTCTCTCTCTCTCTCTCTCTCTCTCTCTCTCTCTCTCTCGAACCAGACAAATAAAGAATAGTGCATGTGGGTTGTTTTAATGGAATCTAAAAATGACAGCTAACCTGTACAACAGATTATATTCGTAACAGTGAGCCAACTATTGCTTATAACTGGTGCGTAAATAAATAAAGACCTGAATAAGAAGACATTATAGCATTGTAATATAGATAAAGATGAGAGGTGAAGTAAGTATACAATCCATTACCAAAACCTAAAAAGGAAATCTGTAAATATGAAAATGTCCAAACCATTCCTAAACTCGTTACGGATATCTATAAATAATGAATATTAGCAAACCATTCTCATACTCAAAATAAAATTTGTAATTAAGACCAGTGTCTAGATAATTGTTGAACTTTCGAGACCATCGGTGAAGAAAGCTGATGTCCAAGGCATTACTAATCCCATGCTAATATCTGGTAACAAGTCATGTGTCTAGACCTTTGCCAAACAAACTCCTGATAGAACCAGTCAAGAATGCAGTTGTCCCAACCATATCCGAATTCGCGTAAAAATCTGTAAGGAATTTAGGTGTTCAAGCCATTACTGATCCCACGGTGTCATCTGTAAAGAATGAGATGTTCAAAACCTCCCGCAATTTTTTACCTTCAGAAAATAATGCCAAATTAACGAGAAGGTCCAAAGGCCACAAATGCTTAAACCATTCTCATACTTACATCGATATGATAGGAATATAACAAATGCCTTTTATGATTTTGAATCCTCCAAATGACTATCTAAAGGGGATGCAAGTGTGTAGCCTTTTCCTCACGCACCTCTAACCATCAGAAGGATATGGAGATTTACACCCCATTCTCAAACAGAAAGAAACTTATGCAGGGAATGTGTTTCTACGCCATTCCAAGGAATGATTCAACCACATATTTCTAACCTATTTTAGTAAGCTGCTCTCCACTTTTGGCAGCAGTCCGCCAAGCACCTGATGCATCAGGATAATGACACTCGGTAGAGGAATTCTAAAGGAAATTGTGCTTATAGGTCACAATAGGTTTCAAGATAAACAGTGTTCAAGTCTCGCAGTGGGATTCAAAGAACGATAGTTACGAAAGACAAAGGAGAATGGCGATGAAAATTATAATAATAGTAAGCAATAATAACGAAAATTATAGAATACTAAAATTATAGAATTAAGCTTAACGTCATGTTCAGCGAGAAAATAAGAATTTTCTTTTGTTTTTATTCAACCGATCTCTATTAAATACGGCAATGCGTGTGAACAGATTTTCTTTCTCAGTTTGAATTACATGAGCACATCTCCCACCTCTTCGGTAAACATCGTATAATTAGAAGCTACAGAAGTGTTGCAAACTGCATTATAAAGAAACAGAATTAGGTTGGAATATTTTAATCAAATGCCTTGATAAGCTGATTGATTCAACATTTTTTTCTTGAGAGAGAGAGAGAGAGAGAGAGAGAGAGAGAGAGAGAGAGAGAGAGAGAGAGAGAGAGAGAGAGAGAGAGAGAGAGAGATGTATTAAAGAAAACTACAGACAGAACGCATAAAACTGAGCATCATTCTTCTTTAATGATATTTTTATACCAAGTTCAAAAATTATCCTTGGTCCCTCTCCTGCTCCCCTGATCATCTGATGATTCTGAAAGTCCTTTGGTCTAATCAGGATTACGCAGAACACGTTTGTCCCTCTGATCTCACAGACAGATCTGCTGGACAGGCGACCAGTTCTTTGATCGTGCAAAATAAAATGCTTATCGCTAAAGGCTCATGAAGTGCAAATCCTGTTTATTAAAATAACAATGAACAGATATTAGACATAACATAGTATCAATATATAGTTTAACAAAGTAATATTAATTGATTTATAAATGGAAACATGAAGGCATTTCAATCAAGGTTGAAATAATGACGATGTCAATTTCAAAAACACTTTTCACTTGAATTTCCTTGTGATGATTCACTGTTGGAAACATATATTCATTGTATCCTGGTGATTATTAGTTCAGGATTAAAGTGTTTATAAAATCGTTATAATAAAAGTTATATAATTGCTGAAATTACTTTTCCACATTCAAGTAAGAAAGATTTACCGGATAGGTACTTGATTTACATCCATATACTGGAAATCAATGGTCTAAGTGTGTAATAATCCTCGAATAAGATAGAATGTGCATTACAATTATTCAAGATTAATCAATGCTAGAATTTTATTAAATTGCGAAACACTTTACTACCATGATCAATAATGAGGAACACAGCACATTATTCTTCCCTTAAATGACATTCGATCTGTATAAAAAAAATCATCTGATGCCTGTATTACCGTGAAGCACGTGTATCATAAACGCTCATACACTATAATGCTATTGTTTTTGTTTTTTTTTCCCTTTCTCCCCCACTAATATTAGACAACCCTATTTAATCTTACCAACAACTGTTTCAGATTCTTAGAGATATTGTGATATTGTTG
>NC_090750.1:4500450-4502950 GCF_036898095.1 Palaemon carinicauda
CTGTTTCGGTAGGTGTCATATCGGACTGCAATAATTATGTCTGGGAGGTCCCTACAATACTATTTTACCCCGTCATACTCACTAATCGGGATGAGAACTGCATCCTTTTCTTGAAGAGGTACAAGTGAAATAGTATGCAGCATTTCTCTTACCCAGATGTTGCATCTTTTCTACAGGCACCCAACAAGGATAATTGCGTGATCATGTTTTTTTTTTTTTTATGCTTCTCCTTCAGCATCAGAATCAGTTTCAGAAACCGTAACTTCTATAGGGCCTCCAGTGTCGTACACCTCATAAATTTCATTACCGTTGTCGTCACTAGTGTGTTCCGAGCTGACGGTGGCTTGTTGATCGTCAACTTTTGCTGTTCTGCATATGTAATTTCGGAGACTAACTGCTCAAGCGCCTCTTCTCATCCAAGCTTTTCAGTGACATCTTTTGGAAGATTTGTCCTTTCCAAACCAGATTTCACTTTCCGAACACAAAAGGCTTCTATGGGTGTTCTATTATTAAGGTTTTTATGTGGAGATGAGCTTTTTTTTTTAAGCATAAAAAATAGTTGACCATCAGTCCATTGAGTCAAGTCATTGTCAATCGTCCAGGCTATCGGTATCTGCTTGACAACGCAGTTATATGTCTCAATGCTTCCTAGGGACTGTGTATGTCTTGGAGCTCTGTGGACAATGTTCATTCGAGGGAAAATTAACTAAATTTTATGATGATGGAAACTATTAATTCTCTTCCGTTGTCAGACTGATGTACGATAGGTGGGGTCATCAAAGAAAATATGTCAATATGATTGTATAATGTTGTTGCTGATGTCTTGGACTTTATTGGTTTAAAGATGGGGAATTCTTAGAAATAGGCATGATGATTTAAAATGTATACAAATCCAAGGTCGGGATTTCATTCCATCGCAATGATATCGACTTGTCCTCGTTCAGCAAAAGTCTTACTTTTCAAAGAACATACAATTCCTTATTTTTTTTTTTTCTGGCATGTTACACAGAAATGTGTGAAAAGAGAGAGAGAGAGAGAGAGAGAGAGAGAGAGAGAGAGAGAGAGAGAGAGAGAGAGAGAGAGAGAGAGAGAGAGAGAGAGAGAGAGAGAGAGAGAGAGAAAGTATTGGATGTATTGAAAGCTTGCTACGCACTGAACAGCAGTGAGTAATTGAGACTTAATTATGAAAAATAAGGAAATTTTTATGAGAAACAGTGCAACCAAGATAAAAAAGAAGCTAGGTATTACATTTAAATATTACACGGTTGCCTAACTTACAAACTAGGTAATTTATCTATTTAATAAAATAGGCAACGTAATTTACAAACTAGGCTGCCTAGTTTATGAAATAGGAATAGTTTTAAAAGGAAATTACCATTTAGGCAACGTTAGTGCCTAATATACATATTAAGCGATTCAATTGCCTAGTTTACAGATTAGCAAATTTTCATATTAGGTACGACATATATATATATATATATATATATATATATATATATATATATATATACGTATCTATACATATTTATATATATATATATATATATATATATATATATATATATATATATATATATATATATATATATATATATATTTATATATATATATATATATATATATATATATATATATATATATATATATATATATATATACACGTATCTATATATATGTATATATATATATATATATATATATATATATATATATAGACATATATGTATAAATATATATATATATATATATATATATATATATATAGATATATATATATATATATATATATATATATATATATACATATATATATATATATCTATATATATATATATATATATATATATATATATATATATATATATATATACATGTATATATATGCATATATAAATATATATATATATATATATATATATATATATATATATATATATATATATATATATATATATATATATATATATACTGTATATATATAAGTAAATATGTAAATATATACATTTACACACACACACACACACACACATATATATATATAAATATATATATATATATATATATATATATATATATATATATATATATATATATATATATATATATATACATATATATGTATATATATAAGTACATACATATATATATATATATACATATATATATATATATATATATATATATATATATATATATATATATATATATATATATATTTATATCTATATGTATATATATATATATATATATATATATATATATATATATATATATATGTGTATATATATACACACACACACATATATATATATATATATATATATATATATATATATATATATATATATATATATATTATTTGGTGGTCCCGTGTCTGTGAACCAAAAATATATCAATATATATATTATGGATGGCAAGGTATACAACCTCTCGAGTTCCAAACTCTCCTGTTTGTTTTTACATTAAATCTGTTACACTTGAAAATATTGATACCCGAACC
>NC_090750.1:4525450-4532950 GCF_036898095.1 Palaemon carinicauda
GAATGGAGCAGATTTCCATACAGGAATAACTATGATTCCTCTTGCATTTTCTTTCAACATTTTTGAGAGTACTCTAGTTACAAGTGTAACAGGTGGTACAAAAAGACTAAATTTTCCATTCCAATTTGCTCTAAATGCATCAACCCCTGCACAAAACTCATTCCAGAATCTACTTTAAAATACAGGTAGCTCGGCATTGTGAGGAGAAGCAAACCAATCAATATCTATGGTACCCCATTTTTCAATAATGAGATTAATTATAAAGGGAGATAACCCCCAATCATCTCTTTCTACTATTTTAGAAAGGTAATCTGTAATTTGGTTCTTTTCCCTGGGAATCCACTGAATATCTACAATAATTGAATGTTTAACAAAAAAAGAATGAATTTTGAAAGCAAGATCTTGTAATTCTGTTTTCATTGATCCTTTTTCAATAATGCTACAAACACCTTGGTTGTCTGTAAACCACTTAACCCTGTTCGAAGCAAGAACGATGCTTAAAGCTTAAAGCACTTTAAATACTGCCATAAGTTCCCTCCAAGTAGAAGACTTCACAGCCTCCTAAATGCCCCAATCCCCATGAACCATACCATTTGGTGTATTCACTTCATATCCAGAATAACCGATTGTACTTGCATCAATATAAATTATTTTGGTGTAAGAAGGATTGTGATTCATATGCCTACAATTGATTTCAATCAAATTTTTCTTCCAAAACGATAACTGTTCCAAACTCTGAGTAGATAACTTTATGAAATATGACCAATTTGGTGCTAAAGAAATATCAATGCTCAAATATCTTGTCATGAACTGGCACAAATTACCAACAACAATTGACATAGAAATAACCTGCCCTACAAAACTGGCAACTTTTTTAACATGAACTCGCCTATGTTGTCTCATACTATTTTCAATCTCTAACATCGTGTTCACAGCTTTATCAATTCTCTTTTTAGGTATGGAAATAGTAAAGTCCTTAGAATTTAAACATGCCCTTAGAAACTCAACTTTTTGTACTGGCTCCCACTGAGATTTCTCAACATTTTGAACAAAACCAGAGGCGATCAGATCATTTTTGATAGAATTTGCCATTTCTAAACAAAGATCGTATGTATCATTACAACCAAAGCCATCGTCAAGAAATAACATATCCTTTTTTCCTTCACCTCTCCATTTGGAGATAAGAGGCCTTGTTAATTTAACAAAACAATATAGTGCACTTGAAATTCCAAACAGTTGTACTAAAAATTTAAAAAATTGTTTTCCACCCTGTTTGTTTTGCCATGCAAAGCCCAGGTAATCAGTATGTGGAGGATAAATTGAAACAATGATAGGCGCTATGAATATCAAACTTGAATGTGAAAGAATTTGGCTTTAAATATTCTAGAACTAACCTTAGATATTCATACTTTATGGATTGTTTCCATAAATGTTGGTTAACTATCCTGAGATCTAATATCAATCTCTTTTTTTCCCTTGGCTTGAATAGAAACTGTCAAAGGATTTACAATATATGGCGGCTCTATACATTTTTCAACTAATCCCTATCCAATAAGTTCGAAATAGCCTCCTAAACAAAAATTGGTTCTTTCTTTGCACAAAAGTTATCTAACTGTGCCGACTGTGGTTTAGAATAAAACGGTAGCCTGTATCCATTTTCTATTTTGTCTATAATAAAGTTACTAGATCCAATGTCTTTCTAAAATTTTAAATTGTCTCTTGATCTTCCTTTCACAATAATTTGTTTACGACCTGACTCATATTCAAAGTAATCGGTAGTGAAATTATCATTAACACCGTTACTAAAAATAGAATCATACTCATCTGCTAATTTATTGAGGTTTGCTGCTGAACTCGCCAGACTGATTGAACTTGAGTGGACAGTCCTTTCTGTAGTGCTGGAAGCTTCCACAGGAGAAACAACATCCCGACAGTCCTTTCCTTCCACCGAAGGCACGAAAATTACCCGATGGTCCTGGAAAATTATGACAGTCTCCCGTTCCAAAAGTTGGACTCATCCATGACTGTGATGAACTAAACTGGCCAGGATAAATAAGAGGCCCGGTAGTAGGAATTTGGGAACGCTTTTTCGATGCTTCTCTTCTCGTAACTGCCTGTTTCCTCTTCTTGAGATCTCTGTTTTCTGCTTTGTTAATCCTGGACTCATCTTCGCTGTCACTAGCGACTGGATTCGTTTCGTATAATTTCACTGTATCCCACCCTGCCTCCGAGGTGTCGGCAATGCGTATAAGTTTATTGCGTTTTTTTATTTTTTCTGAGCAGTCCTTTAGCAAATTTGTATCATAATCAAGTTTATTGTTGGTAATAGCCCGCAAAGTCTGAACACAGTCTTGATCAATGTCACAGTTGAAATTATATTGTTGCTTGTTACCTTCACGTTTCCACGTGAGTTCTTTCTCCAACAACTTGGTGACCTCAGATTTAACAGAAACGTTACTGTCTTTCACCTCCTCTCGCAAATGGTTTAACTCGCTCTTCTGTTGCTTGAGCTGCTCTAAAACTTGTTGTAGCACAAATTTAATACCGCCCGAGTTTTGTTGTTCCATTTGGTCTTCGCTACGTGACATAATGTCGTCCTCCATAAGTAAAGTTGTAACTGTACACTTGAAGTGTCCAACGCTGAATGACAATACTTAGCACAGAGCTAACGAAGTTACCACTGATCACGTGACTACAAAACAAGTAGAGACTGACCAATCAGGGAAAATCCTTTTCCAACTAATTCACTTGTTCAAACGTTGGGAAATTCATTACTCAGACATCGCCTACCTCTGATGACCATAAGAGTAGTAGCAGTCTAAGTATGACGACTCCCTTCCCGGTGAGCCCCTCAGCCAACGAGAGAGCAGCTCCGTCCCAGACTCAGTATTTCCTACCCTCATTAAGTATAGCCAGCCCTTCCTACACTTCTTGCCTGAAGATGAAAGGAGACACCAAGCCCCCTCTTGCAATGCATAGCAGTCACATTCTTTTATACTTGGTCTTTGGCGATTTTACTTTCAGTAAATATTTTGTAAAATCTTATTTTTTTCTATGTATTTTGCCCTCCCACCTGCCAATGACCAACATAACACAGTCACGGGTAGCATGTAGTACTGATGAGAGAAAAAAAAACAGTGATTGAGAAGCTCAAATACAGAAAAATGCCACTGAGAGAACTATAATTTTCAATAAAACCTGCTTGAAAGAGTGTCTATTTCCTGACGAAGGTTTGATATTTGGTCGTGATAGTAATCATAATCCATTACGTGATAATTGTAGCTAAATATTGTGCATGCTTTTAAGGTAATTCAAGTTTCACAACTTTAATTTTTGCCACGGTAAACAGTGAACTAATAATATGTCATTAAAAATTCATTGATGATAGTAGAATAGTTTTGCCCATTTTTGGTTTGGAAGAGTAGTAATGGTTAATGTGAATTATTTGTAATGCCCTCCAAATGTAAATGAATTGCATGTGAATAATATTCGTATAATAGGTAAATCTAATTTATCGTTTTTTGCTATATTTTCAGAGTAGTGTGTGATGACAAAATCGCAATCTGGAAAAAAAATACTGGTATGAAGGCGTGGTACTGCCATCTTCTTTGCAATGTTTTGACGCAAATCCATGTCTCTTAGATTTTACGTGTTATTAATTCAATTAATGACTTCATAAAATTGTTATTCATGTGTAGGCTATCTTCCTGACTTCAGTGAATAATGAAACAAAATTTCAGTCAAATCAAAACGCAAACTTTTTTTTTTTAGATGAAATTCAATCGATTTAGAGTCAATGATGAGATAAAGAAACAAATGAACTAGATATATGAAAGATTGAAAGTTTTATGAAACACTGACAATACTGGAAAAAAATTATTGAGGTTAACTCTTTTTGGTCCTCGAGTAATTATCATTTCACCAACAAATTCCAAGATTGTTTGAAAATCTATAGAGTTCTTTGTTCCCTCTCTGTTTCCTAACCGTATAGTAAAATGAATAAAAAATTTTCATTCATGAAACCAGAGAGCAATTCTTATATAATTTTCACATAATAAAACATTTTAAATTTACATAATTGAGAAGTGAACAGAATAATATATTTATTTCAAAAGAAAAAAAAATCTCAACTTTTAACATGCGTGCTCAAGAAAGTCCCTTTCATCTTGAAAATAATTTAATCTCTTCTTAATCATTGAGCGTTGCCAGAAAGTATTAGCACCGGAGAAAGGTTGAATCATGAAGCTAAATATTTGATAATAAAATTAAACAAATAATCAAAGATTTTAGATAGACTTTATGGTTGAGATACTACCACTAGAGAGTTCTGGCATCTTTTGACTGGCCAGACAGTATTACATTACATCCTTCTCTCTGGTTATGGTTCATTTTCCACTTGTTTACACATACACCGAATATTCTGGCTTAATCTTCAAATATTCTCCTCTGTCCTCATACGCCTGACAACACTTGAGATTACCAAATAATTCTTCTCCACCCAAGGGGTTACTGTACTGTAATTGTTCAGTGGCCACTTTCCTCTTGCTAAGGGTAGAAGACAGTCTTTAGCTATGGCTAGCAGCTCTTCTAGGAGAAGGAAACTCCAAAATCATTGTTCTATTGTCTTGGGTAGTGCAATAGCCTCTGTACCATGGTCTTCCACTGTCTTAGGTTAGAGTTCTCTTGCTTGAGGGTACACTTGGGCATAGTATTCTATCTAATTTCTCTTCCTCTTGTTTTGTTAAAGTTTATATATTTTACATAGGAGATATTTACTTTAATGATGTGGCTCTTCCGAAAATATTTTATTTTTCACTTTTTCTTTTCCTCACTAGGCTATTTTCCCTGTTGGGTTATAACTTAGCAAGTTATAATAATAATAATAATAATAATAATAATATTAATAATAAAAATAATAATAAGAATAATAATTGGAATATCTTTACAGCAGTTTTGTCAGATTTTACCCAACAATTTTTACAAACTAATTTTAAGGTATAAACCAAAATTAAAGTTTGTAAAATTTGTTGAGTGAAATCTGACAAAACTGCTGTAAAGATATTCCAATTAATATTATTATTATTGATTTTGGTTTATATCCTAAAATTTTATATAAAAATTTATTTCAACGGCTTTCCAATCACTTGTTATGTAAAACTGGCAAATTTAGTCAAATTATTTCTATGTATTATAATTTCTACCCTTAACTCTAGGAATAGGTCTTTCAAATCTTTATATTTAACCTCTGTTACTAGTTTCACGCCCTATATATATATATATATATATATATATATATATATATATATATATATATATATATATATATATATATATATATATATATATATATATATATATATATATTGTCTATTCAAGATAGGAAATATGTTCTTAGCCTTTTTCTTTTTTTTCTTTTTTTTATTTCCAGGACCAGAAAATGAGTTTAGGCTGTCTATCTCACTGGATTTTATACAGATTATAGGGAAATAATCTGTTTTATCTTCTTTTTTTCACCTATCGGTGAATCGATTCAGCTTCCCATTTTCCAATTGTTCCTTATTTCCTCTTCCCTGGAAGAATTGGTCAATTTACATTTCCTCTGAGTCCCCTTTTCATTCCGCTTAACCAATTACAAATTATATTTCCTATCGAGATTGTTCCTAAAGTTATGCACCGTTGATTCTTTTAAGATTAGCTTGATTCATCAATACTTCTTTTACATCTACCTTTCAGTTCAGAAGATTAATCATTTGTATGGTCGCTCAAACGGAATGCTGTTCCTTCTAAAGAGTGAGGATTTTGATTATTTATATACGTCTTTGAGGATCCACAGGATCTAGAATATTATCTTTTCCATGTTAATGATTTGTTAGGCAGCGCCAATTCATTAGAAATGAGCCAGTTCCGATATATGAGATGATTCCCCCTATGGTGTTTTCACATATGAATCCAGGTGAAATTATATTGTATATGTATGTTTACGAAAAGTCGACCACACCTTTAGATTGACCTGAAATTGGTCACATCATGGAATTTATCAGATGATATTAAAATCTTGTGATTTTTAAGAAGTTGGTGACATGATAAAACTTAACAGAAGCTGTTCTCATCTCAAGAAGTACTCAAAGTTGGTAACATCCTGGGACTTAACATATTCTAGTTACTTTTAGAAATTTATCGTAAGTAGGTTTTACCTCTGCATTGGAGATGCTCTGTTTTTTTTTTTTTTTTTTTTTTTTTTTTTTTTTTTTTTTTTTTTTTTTTAATGCAGTAAGACGTAGTTTTGGAAATCCGCAGTCAAGAAACCTGAGAATTTTATATTTTTATTTCTTTTTACATAATGAGTAACTACCCAACTCCATCCCAGGGCGTGATTCAACATTCTCTATGCAAGGATAAATTGCATACCCAAACCGCATGTGCATGCTGTAACAATTTTTCTATCCATTTTAATTAGCTTTGGTTGTAATAGCTAAGGCGATGAAAATCTCGCAATCTTCTACATGAATTACAATATCAAACAAAGGAAGAATGAGATTTTTCTATCATTTTCAATTCGATTTTCCAACTCTTTAGTAGAAATGTTACATGAAAACAGTAAACATTCGAAAAAGTTAGATGTGGTTATTATGGTGAATAGGATACTATGATTCAATTTTGCACACTCTTATAATCGTTAATCAACATAGGGATCTTTAATAGTAGAAGTATCTAATCAATTGTAAAGAATACAATATATACTTACTAAAAAATATTGCATAAACCTTTGGAGGTATTTATTGTAGTTCCTACACTCTTTTTTGTCTTCTCTATCTTCATAGAGAGAGAGAGAGAGAGAGAGAGAGAGAGAGAGAGAGAGAGAGAGAGAGAGAGAGAGAGAGAGAGAGAGAGAGAGAGAGAGAGAGAGAGTTATAACCGATTACTTTGGGATTCTATCAATTTTTAAAAAGGGAACAAATCAAATATGCACAAGTAAACTTACTGTTGGAAACCCAAACTATAGTACGAACGTTAGAAGAAAATATAGATGAGCAGAAAGAAGCACTTGGAGAAAGCCTTCTATTACATTTCGTTATCAATCAATCAGTCGCCATGCATTTGCGATATATACACACACACACACACATACATATATATATATATATATATATATATATATATATATATATATATATATATATATATATATATATATATATATATATACATATATATATATATATATATATATATATATATATATATATATATATATATATATATATATATATATATATATATATGTATATATATATATATATATATATATATATATATATATATATATATATATATATATATATATACTACAGAATGAGTCATCAAAACTAGCCAAACTCATCTATTTTATATAAGCAACTATCCACTTAAATTTGCATCATCTTGATACGGAATGTTTACCAATTCAGGTTATATGTTTTTAGATGAGTGAATAATGATCTAACCTCGTCTTTCATAATA
>NC_090750.1:4535450-4565450 GCF_036898095.1 Palaemon carinicauda
TTGAGTATTAAAAACCGGCCAAACACAGTAGTTTAAACGCTTAACACTCGATATTTTCCACTGACTGATTAGGAAAAATGGTTCAATAAATCAATTAAGGAAAAATTATTTTTTGGGAAAAACCAGAATAAATTATATTTCTTATACATTTTATCAATCACAAAGAACATCGGAAGAAGAATTTTTGGTTCTGTATATATGTATAGGTTATTCTCTGCTATTAGTATTTCACTATTTTGAATGAAAAATATGAAATGACGTGATTCAAATATATTTTTTTCACTCTAAAAAACTTAAATGTCATCACATTTTTTATTTCATTTGCATTGTCATTAAAAGATTTAGTTTGGTTGTATGCTACATAATGCTAAAGGTTTTTGACCTACTACAGAAGGATGGAAACCAGATTTACATGAGACGCAGCAGGAAGAAATGTCTTCTAGTAAGCTTGCAACTAAAGCGAAAAAGGTATTGATACAAAGGCAGTAATGTAACAACTAACTTTATTTCAGAGACAACACAGATATCTATACATCCCGAAGAAGTTACAAAAAAGTAATAATTACATTACATCCAACGGTTTTTCTTGACAAGATTGACTTTGGCATTAAGACAGATAATGACAACTGAATGATTATTATCTTTTAACATTCAGCGATACTTTCAAATAGATCCTATTAACGGTTATGGTATTGAAAAAAGGCATAGCTAGGAAAGCCTTCTTCATTTGTATGTGAGTTGTGTACTGCACGTGCATCTTATGGCTACTTTCCTCCCTGAAGCAGACATTCATTTGAAAGAGGGCGACTTGCCTACAGTTAACAGTGATCCTATCCTTTTACCAATAACATTTAGGAGGAAAGTTTTCGGGGTTTAACGGATGTCAAGGAATGAGTCGGTATATAAGGGCTTAAGTGGTGGTTTACAAGTGTCGAGTCCCACAAAGACGTTTTTTGCAGTTAGTAAGTCTTTCAGTATGTGCTGGTTTGAATGGGGGTTGTAAGTCTGCAAGCAGGGGATAAATTTCTCCACAACATGACGTAGGCGCTGTAGATCCTCGGAGGAGATGGAGGTTAGAAAAAAATATTTAAGGGACAACCAACGGAAAGCCGATACCATTTAAGCCATTGAGACATCCATGGTGTCCTTAGGACTGGTCCTTAGTCCAAGTAGGACCCATGAAACTGATGAAAAAAAATGGAGTGGTTGCATTCAAGCTACTTTGAGGGTATGATGGGAAAGTTCCACCATTCCATCGGCTGTGAAGTTGTAAGCTGTAATCTGATATAGGGTCATGCTAGAAGGTGCCTTAAAGGTGTTCACAATTGAGAGGTGAAAGTGGCACCCTTTTGGGAAGTGATGTGTTGTGGGATGCCAGATCCTGCTATTTATCTGGAAAGTGAGGCAGCACTACATGATATGGAGGTTGCATCTTGTATGGGAATGGCTTCAGGCCATCGAGTGGGGCAATTAAAAACTGTGAAGTGGGAATGGAGTCCTTGTGATCTGGCTAGGTGATCAACCAAGTTAACATGAATGTGGGCAAAACGACGTTGGTGTTGGTGAAAAGTACTCACACCGGAATCAGTGTTGAGGAACTTTCGTTGTTTAACATGAAATAAGGGAGTGGACCCAGTCCTTAATATCTTTAGCAATGCCCTGTCATATGAACTTTAACTTCAGTAGTACAGTGGATAGGAGCGAGGGGTGTGAGATGCCATGATTTCATTGACACACCTATCAGCAAATGTAGGCAGGTATTCATGTCCGTGGCCTACCAGTACTGGCGTTAGAGTCATTAAGGGTGACATTTTTCCAATGCAGGATGTCTTGCTCGTATGGTACTTGGGATCCTTTCATTGAGCTTCTACCAAAGACTTGTAATCTATTCCTAGGTGTACGGCACCCAGTATGATTCTGGAAAAGGCATCGGCAATGAGATTCAGTTCGCAGTCGAAGATAGGGTAGCTGAATTCTATCTTAAAAACGTTGTCTGAGTACTGCTCTGAGAGCGACATCACTGATATAATTGGAAAGTAGGAGGGGTGCAGTTGGCATTGGAAAGGTAGGAGACAGCAGTTGATAGAGCTGTTTTGGCGTTCAAGAAGGCTGCCTCCCGAAAAGAACCTCAATAAAGATTTTTAGGCTTGCTCTTTATGGAGTCATAGAGGTGGGTGAGAGTGTTGGCAATAACTTGTAAGATCCATTAATAGTAGTTCACTGTGCCCAAGAATTCTTGCTATGCATTGGCAGCCAAGGGCGTGGGGAATTTTTGTATTACTGATACCTTCTCCTGGAGGGGTTGAACACCCTCCAGAATGATGGAATGATCCAATAATGCCACTTACTTGGCACCAAAGGTGCACTTGTCATACCTGATAATAAGGGCATTCTACTGCTGGTGATCGAGGACATAGCATAGGTGACGTAGGTGATTGCCTCTGGAGAGACAGAATATTAGCAAGTCATTTAGGTAATATAATCAGAAGGGGAAGTCACCTAAAAGGCTATTCATAGGTCGTTGAAATGTGGCCCCTGCATTATGGAGGCCTAAGAAGGAATAACTGAAAGTATATGTGCCTAAGGGGGTGGTCGGTGATGGTGGCTTGGAGATGTACTTTGGGTTAATGGGCACCCGATGATATCCCTTCAGGAGCTTGAAGGTCAAGCATACTTTAGATCTGTGAAGATAGGTAGTGATGTCGGTGGTGTTGGGAGGGAATATGAGTCTGGTTCCATCTCCATGATAAGATGCCTATAATACCCACAAAGGCATGGGGATCTGTTCTTCAGGACGACATACAGTGGTAATAACCATAGGATTCAGGCCTATTGACAAAGGCTAATTTCCATTTTTGAGAATGTGCATTCAGCTGTTACCAAATGGTCTTTTGGCAAACGTCTCCGATTTATAAACAGTAGGGGACAGCATTGTTTTCATATGGTAATAAAGACCATGCTTGGCAGGAACCGTGGATGTTTGTCATAATTCTGGCTGAAAGATGTTGGGATATAAAATTAGGAGGTAGGTTTAGGTGTTCGTTGAAGTGGAGAGTGATATCTGAGGGAGCAGGTGATAAAGGTATGGATAAGTAAGAGTTAGTGTCGATCAAGTGTCGATGTGGGATGTCAACCAGGAAGTAGAATTGGGCATGGAAATTCGCACAGATGAGAGGCAGCAGAATGTCGGCAATGATGAAATTCCACCGGTACTTGGTGTACCCAAACAACAGTGTCAGAGCTTTGTAACCAAGGGTGGGAATAGCAGATCCATTGTTGTTCACAAGTCAAAAATCAGCAGTCTTGGAATGACGGGGAGGGATAGAGGTAGATGGGAACTAGTATCTACCAGCAAGTGCACATTAGATCCTGAATTATGCAAAAAGAAGAGATTAGTTAATGAGAAAGCCACCGCCACATGTGAATGCCTACTTAGACGTTTATTATTATTATTACTATTATTATTACTTGCTAAGCTACAACCCTAGTTGAAAAAGCAGGATGCTATAAGCCCAGTGGCTCCAACAGGGAAAGCAGCTCAGTAAAGAAAGGAAACAAAGAAAGCTAAAATATTTAAAGAACAGTAACAATACTAGAATAAATATATATGCTATAAAACTTTAACAAAACAATAGGAAGAGAAATTTGATAAAACACTGTGCTCGAGTGAACCCTCAAGAAAGAGAACTCTAACCCAAGACAGATGAAGACCATGGTACATAGGCTGTGGCACTACCCAAGACTAGAGAACAATAGTTTGATTTTGGAGTGTCCTTCCCCTAGAAGAGCTACTTACCATAGCTAAAGAGTCTCTTCTACCCTTACCAAGAGGAAATTGGCCACTGAACAATTACAGTGCAGCAGTTAACCCTTGGGAGAAGAAGAATTATTTGGTAATCTCAGTGTTGTCAGGTGTATGATGACAGAGAAGAATCTGTCAAGCGTTGACCAGACTATTCTGTGTATGTGAAGGCGAAGGGAAAATTAACCGTAACCAGAGAGAAGGATCCAATGTAATACTGTCTGGCCACTCAAAGGACCACATAACTCTCTAGCGGTAGTATCTCAACAGGTGGCTGGTGAAACACATTTCTTAGTAGCATCCCCCAATCTCGAATGGTAGTAGCACAACTGATGGTAAGGACATACAGTAGGTTGGGGCATGGATGTGGGTTGTTATAGGTTTGTGGTGTGTGGCTTGTTTAAAAGTGGGGGTAGATGTCCCACAATATTCATCCCAACTTCAATTAGTGATGTATGGTTGTCTCCTTTGCCAGGAGTGAAGTTTTTGATGGAGTTCAGAATAGTGGTTAAGATACTGTTAATGGCTATCAGGTTCTTCCAGGAATGGTGGCTTACACTGGTTCTGGCAGGCATTATGATAGGTTCACGCCATGAGGAGGGCCATCTGCAAAAAGTTGAAGGCAGGCAATGTTGATAATTTCCTTGAGGGCCACAGATGCCTTTTGATCGTGCAACGGTTGTTGAGGGAGTTGAATAATCTTGGCTATATGGATGCTGGGCGACGGTGTATTGCTCCAGGAGGAATGATCTAAGGACATTATATTCTCTGAGGGTGTCCCTTTGCTTGCAAAGCCAGTAGGAGATATCTAGAAATGTGTCGTTAGAGATTGCAGCAAGAACGTAGTTAGCTTTGGTGTTTGTAGAGTTCATGGCCTTAAAGCGGGACTGAATCTTGGTGCGACGAAGCAAGGAAATTGCGGGAATTTCACTGAGGTAATGTGGACAGAGGCTATGGCAGACAAATGAGTGAGCTAGGGGCGTGCTCGAGGTACTCCGAAGATCTCCGATATGATGAAAGAAGAGGAGTTATTTATAGGCCCAGATGGGGTTACATAAAGATGAAAATTGCAAGTTTACATTATAGGTTTTTGTCAATAAGGTTAACATTGGCATAAAAGTAGATAACATAACCACAAAATGATAATTAGCTCATTAAATTCAACGACACTTTTACGTGGAGTCTGTTATCAGTTATAGGATTGAAAAACACGTTTATTGACAAAAACGTAGACTGAGAGAAATAAGCCTCTCTTAAAGCTTGAGCCATTTTTTTTTTTTTTTTTTTACCACAGCGTTAGAAGGAGCATATGATAAAAGGCAACGTGTGTACCCCACACGATTAAAATATCTCGGAAGTTTAGAGTTATACAATTAAGGACATCTTTGCCAAGTTAAATTGCTTATGTAATCCTTTTAATGTTCAATAGAAATAATGAAAGTTGAAAGATATAAGAATTTTTGACATTTTTTAATAATCAAATTTGTCAAAGGAAACCATTCTGGCACCAACATTCTGAATGCGTGTTCACAGGCATAAACACTTTATTTGTTTGTAGTTATGTTGTTAGATATTGAATATAATATGAATATTTGTGTTAATTGATTTTCTAAAAGTGATGACTCACATGAATACGATTATTGGTTGTGAATTTTAAAGTTGTATATATTTCAAGACAAATTATGGGTACATGTGATAATGACCTCTGGAATACTAAGCGAATAATCTCAAATTCCCTCTCCCACCATCGACCAGTTTATTTTGAACCAGATTTTAAAATGTATTTAAAACTTTCTATCAGTATGAATCTTACTTTATTGTTTGCATTTGGTTTTGGTTTTATAACTTATAATACTTTTTAATAATACTGAAATAATATGAAATATACTTCACGTGCTCAACCAATAACATTTTGTATTCTACAAATGAAGAAAGTTAAATATGACTTAATACCAAAACAATTAAGCTGATATCTAAACATCATGAAATCTATTCATCAATAGACTGAAGTTCGTTATTTTTTATCATATCGCTAAAAATGAATGGAAATTGTTATTAATTAAATACGCAATTAGTTGAAGAAAATTATTACTGTATTAATTGCGATTTTTTTAATCAAAGGACTTTGTTGAATATGATTGCTTATTTACTTGTAGGTTCTCATAGCAAACTACTTAGAGATTTATATTTTGATCATATATATATATATATATATATATATATATATATATATATATATATATATATATATATATACATATATATATATATATATATATATATATATATATATATATATATATATATATATATATATATATATCGGTTTGATGGTAAGATGTTTCTTTGAATGTTGTACATTTTGAATATTCCATGGACTATTATTGTCTCCTGAGTTTTCATACTATTTCAGAAAAGGTTATAGAATATTGTTTTCTGACTTAGAAATCAATTATTTGAATAACGAGCTGAAAATCTTAGCAGTAAATATAATTTTATATTAAATAGAATTTTCTTTGGAACGATTTTTCCAATTGGTCGTTTTGATCAACTTATCTAGAAAGAATATTCTTAATTAGATGACTCGAGTGTATGCTTATGAAATATTCTGTTTCTGGATATTAGGAAGAATACTGTCTACACTTGAACTTCGATATATAAGAAGAAAATCATAATATTTTGAAGTGTAGTCTAATACTGTGTATTGATTTCAACAAAATTTCGATGAAAGATAAATATCTTTAACTATACTTTGAAGCCGTACAATTATTGAAGAAGGTAATAAACGTGCTATTCAATTATTATATTGGATGTACCATTTTATAATAATCCTTCCATTCTGAGAAATGTCAGGTTAATAAAGATTATTATCATTGGAAGAGTTGAACTCTCTCTCTCTATATATATACATATATATATCTATATATATACATATATATATATATATATATATATATATATATATATATATATATATATATATATATATATATATATATATATATATATATATATCTATATATATATATATATACATAGAAATATATATATATATATATATATATATATATATATATATATATATATTGATAGATAGATATATATATATATATATATATATATATATATATATATATACATATATATATATATATATATATATATATATATATATATATATATATATATATATATATATAAATATAGATATATATATATATATATATATATATATATATATATATATATATATATATAAATATATATATACATATATATATATATATATATATATATATATATATATATATACATATATATATATATATATATATAGATGTACATCTATATATATATATATATATATATATATATATATATATATATATATATATATATATATATAGATGTACATCTATATATATATATATATATATATATATATATATATATATATATATATATATAGATGTACTTCTAAATATATATATATATATATATATATATATATATATATATACATATATATAGATGTACATCTATATATATATATATATATATATATATATATATATATATATATATATATATATATGTATATATATATATAAATATATATATATATATATATATATATATAGATGTACATCTATATATATATATATATATATATATATACATATATATATATATATATATATATATATATAGATGTACATCTATATATATATATATATATATATATACAGTATATAAATATATATATATATATATATATATATATATATATATATATATATATATATATATATATATATATATATATATATATATATATATATAATATATATATATATATATATATATATATATATATATATATATATATATATATATATATATATATATATATATATATATATATATATATATATATATATATATATATATATATATATATATATATATATATATATATATATGTGGTACTCATACACTTTTTACCTTGCTGGATCTTGGCCAAGTATAACGCCATGCCAAGCATCGCTCTCTCATGGGCTCTGATTCGCTCCAACTCCTCGAACTTTATCTCCAACATGCTCTAGAAATACTGTACTTTACTAACGGCTCATTTTCCCTTTTGACCGAACGAGTAGGAACAGCCGGACAACCATTATCAGTACGAGGAACCTGCTCAGTCTGAGTTTTACCATCAGGCGGACGGCCGTACCCTTCAAAAATCACTGCACAGTGGTGTGGATCCTGAAAAAGACTTAATCCCGTAGCCCCTTCTACATCAGACTCACTCATGCTTTCTCTAATTAATTCATCAGCAGTTTGTTCAAGTTCACACACCCTATTCCTTAGCAACTTATATACATCCTTTTTCAATTCCCTATTTGTTAAAGAAATGCCTAACGACTTAGCACAAGCTTTCAAATTTTCTCTAGTTAACCCTGGAACGGTACGGTGGGTCGTTCGCGACCCCGAGCGTCAAAAAAAACAGGTTTTTCTCACGTGACTCACCCCCGTGACTGAATTTGTGGGTGATCGACCTGCAGTAGGTGTCTCGCCTACACGCTCTAGTAGTGTCCAGATGTGCATTGCTGTAGCTGTACTCCTTCCCCGATTTCTGAGACGCGTCGGGGTCGAGCGCGACCGAGTTTACCCTTCTAAGGTAATTTGCATAATTATCAAAGTTATTACGTGTTATGGAATTGTCGTAGAATGGTGCAACTTGTATAGGTTATCAGTTGTGGAAAGTCTTGGTGGATTGTTTGGCTACCATGTGCATGATTTTTTCTTTAGTTAAAATGTCGTTCATCACCACGAGGACCATTTTACCGCGAGTGCCCCTTTTTAATTTTTTTCCATTTTTTTGCCAAGTCATTTTTCCGTAAGATATTGCCAAATAGTGTCATAAAACTTTTGCTTTTTTAGTGTTGGAAAGTGTGTCTAGATGATCTGGCTACCCATGCGTGACTTTGTTTTTGTCAGATACGACGTAGTTATTGGTATATTGGGTATTTAACTGCGGTTGCCAATTTCTGTTTTTTTTTCAATATTTGTAGAAATTTACTACGTAGTAAGGAATTGCCGTATATTATTGATTTTTTTTTCATGTTTATGTGTTAGAAAGTGTGCCTTGATGGTTGTGGCTAACACGTGCATGTCTTTTTTTTTTTTATCTGAGATGCCGTATATTAGAATGTTGGGCATTCTACCGCGAGTGCCCCTTTTTCATTTTTTTTCATTTTTTTACCAAGTAATTTTTTCGTAAGATATTGTCAAATAATGTCGTAAAACTTTTGCTTTTTTAGTGTTGGAAAGTGTGTCTAGATGATCTGGCTACCCATGCGTGACTTTGTTTTTGTCAGATACGACGTAGTTATTGGTATATTGGGTATTTAACTGCGGTTGCCAATTTCTGTTTTTTTTTCAATATTTGTAAAAATTTACTACGTAGTAAGGAATTGCCGTATATTATTGATTTTTTTTTCATTTTATGTGTTAGAAAGTGTGCCTTGATGGTTGGGCTAACCCGTGCATGTCTTTTTTTTATCTGAGATGCCGTATATTAGAATGTTGGGCATTTTTCCGCGAGTGCCCCTTTTTATTTGTTTTGCATTTTTTTGCTTAGTCATGTTACCGTAAGGAATTGGCAAGTAGTGTCGCAAAACTTATATTTTTATAGTGTTGGAAAGTGTTTCTAGATGATCTTGCTACCCATGCCTATCTTATTTTTAGCCAGATATGGCGTATATATAGGTATGTGTTCGATTTTCCTGTGATTGCCATTTTTTCGTTTTTTCCCATTTCTTTCAAAATTATTACGTACTAAGGAACTATCACAGAGTAATGAATGATTCATTTATATGTTTATTTGTCGGAAAATGTACCTTGATGGTTTGCCTAGCACGTGGCTGAAATTTTTTTTTTTCTGAAATGCCGTATATTAGAATGGCCATTTTTCCGCGAGTGCCCCTTTTTATTTGTTTTGCATTTTTGTGCTTAGTCATGTTACCGTAAGGAATTGGCAAGTAGTGTCGCAAAACTTATAATTTTATAGTGTTGGAAAGTGTTTCTAGATAATCTTGCTACCCATGCCTATCTTTTTTTTTAGCCAGATATGGCGTATATATAGGTAGGTGTTCAATTTTCCTGTGATTGCTATTTTTTCGTTTTTTCCCATTTCTTTCAAAATTACTACGTACTAAGGAACTATCACAGAGTAATGATTCATTTAGATGATTATTTGTCGGAAAATGTGCCTTGATGGTTTGCCTAGTACGTGGCTGAAATTTTTTTTTTTTTTCTGAAATGCCGTATATTAGAATGTTGGCCATTTTTCGGCGAGTGCCCCTTTTTTATTTGTTTTGCATTTTTTTGCTTAGTCATGTTGCCGTGGGAAATTGGCAAGTAGTGTGGCAAAACTTGTATTTTTATAGTGTTGGAAAGTGTTTCTAGATGATCTGGCTACCCATGCCTATCTTTATTTCTAGCCAGATATGGCGTATATATAGGTATGTGTTCGATTTTCCTGCGATTGCCACTTTTTCGTTTTTTCCCATTTCTTTCAAAATTACTACGTACTAAGGAACTATCACAGAGTAATGATTCCTCTAGATGTTTATTTGTCGGAAAATTTTGTTTACTTCTTTTTTTGATTGAATATCATCAAATTTTTTTAGCTAAAATATTATATTGTTTTACATTTTTTTTTTCGATTTTATTTACCTTCAAAAAAATTTTTTTGGGTCAAAATTTTAATTTTATAGTCGTAAAATAATCGACAATTACCCAGCAACCCACCATACAATTTTTATGCATATCCAAGAATAATTAGATTAGTAAATAACACCTTGAAATTGACATACCCTTCCTACATTTCAAGTGGCAGATTAGGGAGTCTGAGTCAGTGTGGTTGGCGGCCATTTTGTGGACATATCCGAAGCGTAAGTTGCCCTATCTATATATATTCTTGTTCCCTATAGAATTTGTGATATTTTGGTATATTTTTACCTGCATAAATATCATATTTTATATTTTAAATATATGTATTTTTTAACGAAATTTCTAAGTACTCAAAAAATTACCTTTAGATATGGCCCCTGACATAAATGTAATTTACAAAATAATGAAGATTTTTTTATATATTTCTATTTTAGGATAACATATGTTTATTCCCTAAAAAAATTAGCCACTTCCTATTTCATTTGGGTACCCAAAAAAATTCATGAAATTTGGACAAATTTTTTTGGCCAAAAAAAGTTACCCTTTTTTTCTCATTTCAGATCTTCACCTCCATGGGTCTGACTTCATCCAAAATACATCAAGATGTGTCCTAAACATTCAAGAATCAATTCCTAAAAGGATTTGTGTATATATGTATAAACCTTTTTTTATGAATTTTTATGTAAGGTCTTTTTTCTTTTCTACTTAATTTTTTAAAATATTTATAATAAATAGTTTTTCTGCAGATGAGTAGTATTTATCTTTACAGTTGTTTTAAGCATTCTTTGTAGTTTTTTTTGGCAAAAGAAAAAAGGAGGTTTCTGCAAAAACTGATTTTTCAGGAATTTTTTTTGGCGTCGGGGTTGCTCGCGTCCGAGTATACCCTTAAAGGGGTGTCCGAGGAGCGTACCTATCCAGGGTTTTAAAGCACTAAAATACCTAACACAATACTCAGAAGCTAAATATTCGGCAGGGTTAAACTCTACATCAGCCATAGTGGAAAGGAAAAGAAGGAAGGTGATGAGGCACAACAAAAATAAATACTGAAAAATCTTACCCAGAACAGTCTGACAACTCACACCACCGATTGAGTTTGTCCTGGATCCTGTCACGGTCTCCAAATTTGTTACGAACTCTCTCTATGAGGAAGCCATAACGGGTTCTTTTATTCTAATCTCAAATCCAGTGACAAAAACACAAATCAGATGGAGCGAGGAAAAACCAGAAAGACACCTAGGCAAAAATTTCACGATATTTATTACACAATAAAAGTACGAACACTGATGGTTAAAAAAAATTAATAAATTTATAAAGTACAAAATGTCATCAAATAACTCAAAGAGTCGCCTATAACTAAAGCTAAACCCTACTCATAGTGAAGAAACCAAATATATACATATATATATATATATATATATATATATATATATATATATATATATATATATATATATATATATATATATATATATATATATATATATATATATATATATGTGTGTGTGTGTGTAAATATATATATATATATATATATATATATATATATATATATATATATATATATATATATATATATACATATATATATATATATATATATATATATATATATATATATATATATATATACTAATTCTTGTATGCAGATATGTGTTGTATGTCAAGTTAAATGAACTCTATAATCATGAGAATTCCACAAAAACCTATAACTCAGCATGCTGTTGTAGCAAGATTGTATTTTGATAGATAGGGGTGTTTAGCTGCCTTTAGGCGCTAGAGTTGACAAAGCTCTCCTGTGAGAGAGTGTAGCTGTGTACGGTGTACTTACGAACTTTTATAATAGATAAGAAAACCCATGGTCCGACGTCTTATTATCCGCCAGCATGGGGCATATTGGTGGCAGGTGTAAAAATACGTCTGTGTATACTATGAGTGAAGTTGTTCTTTGAGCTAGTAAAATAAAAGTTCAAGATGTCTATATGCACAAGGATTCGTATAACAGACGCTGCCGCTGCAGGGGATGAAAATGGAAGAACAGTGAATAGAGTTACTTATGAAAAATATTGACAGGAAATTAGAACGCAGGAATTGAAGAATAAGTTAGAAAATTTAGAACAGTTAATGAACAGATTCTTGGTTGAATGAGAAGAGGAGCGGTGCGCAACCACAGCATATCTGACGTACATAAACGAAGTCCAAATGCACATAAGTGAAAGTACACATGCACAGCCGAGTGAAGATAAGAAAATCGTAGTTCGAAAGTTGGCAGAACTCCAGGCAAGTTTTAGTCCTTTAGAGGATCAACGGCCTAACGAAGGGTTTCAATCGATTGAAGTCTTTTTGAGAGACTTTGAAGTAGCCACTTATGGGTGGTCGGAAAGATAAAAAGCTATTCAAGTAATTAGATTACTGAAAGATGCTCCGGCAATGGAGGTAATGTGTTGGCTATAAGACAGTTTAAGAAGTTATACTGAAATAAAACGATGTTTAATTGAGAAATATGCCTTGCCTGATGCCAGATAGGGAGACATAAAAGAAAATTACAAACACAAAATACAGGAGGGTGAATCCGGTCTTAGTTTTGCAACTCGCATTTTTCTGGATTGTGATTCATTTGCTACCTGTTGTGCCAATCTCCTAGAAGGTGATAAAAAAGCGATTGCCCGTAAACATATTCACAGATTAGTAAACCTGTATTTATTTGTTCGAAGACAGACGTAGTGAGCGCGATAAAAAACATTTTAGACAGTTTGCCAGAAGAAAAATTTACAAGGAATAACTGGCCCGATTCCTAGAAGTTGGCAGCAATGAGAGGCACTCGACTCCCGAAGTGGGTAGGGGAGAGCGCAGTCAGCAAATTAGAAGATGATGCTGGCAGCATGGGGGAAGAGGGGCACCGACGAGTGGAGTTCCCCACCCAAGGATCACCCTGCTGTTACACTTGTCAGTCCTACAGTCATCTATCTCGAGAGTGCTCAGCAAAAAACGCCCATGGTGGGCGAGCTGTGGCACACGTACACCTCCTCCGCCCAACATCAAGGAAAAGTAAACAGAGGAAGGGGGAGACGAGGGAGTTCGATGCCCCCTTGCATGACATCACAAGCAGTAGCCGGGGAAGTGGTGACGACGGAGTTAGAGCAGGCACTGGGACTACCATCAGTGCCCCAGAAATCAAACCCGAAGCACTAGGGAGCAGCGGCATTACAGATATTGGCCCGTGCCCCATATCTCGTAATGGCTGTCTAGGAATGTTAACAGTTAGGATTGACCTGCTAGATAAATCCATTTGAGCCCTGATCAACACAGGAGCCAGCGTTTCACTGATTGTAAAAAGATTCTCCTCAAACCCACTAAAGGTAGCGGCATCCATCGTCCTCGACACGTCAGGAGGAAGAAAACTAAGCATAAACCATACAATGATCGTCAACTTTAAGGTGGGAGCTGTGGAGTTTATACATGATTTATTTGTCTTGCCCTCTTTTGGAATTCCAGGAATCGAGGCTATCTTAGGAATTGATTTTATATCATGTTACCAAATATACATTTTTTGGGGAAAAGATACAATAACAGTAAAAGCAGGAGGGTACATTTTGCCGATAGAAAGTCATTTGAGAGTAAGTACTTTTGCTGGCTCAGAGACCCATTTAAGTAAGGTAACAGCTGTACCTGAGAGAAGAGAAGTGTTGTCTCCCCAGACACTTATGAGCATATCAGTGACCCCGTGTCGCCCTCTTCTGGAAGGAACCAAGGTCGTTGTTAAAACCCATGATAATTTTGCCCATATGATTTTAGAGGGCTTATCAGAAATAAAAGAGAACAGAGTTAATATAACGATGGTTAATTTGTCAAATAAAAGAGTTGTTTTCGGAAGTGATTCGGTGTGTGAATTAGAGTTATGTGAAATTGATAATAATGGGATGTTGTTGGGAGCCATAACTCCAGCCCGCACAGACGAACGCACTCAGAATTTGATTACACAAGCGCAAAAACTATGTCCGTCAAAATATCAACATGTAGTTAGTGGCATTGTCAATAATTATTCGATGTAATTGCAACTGGAGATTAGCCACCCGGGAGGATTGATCGATTTCCCATAAGCATTGAAACTGGGAAGGAAGAGCCAATCAGGTCAAGGCTTTGTAAGGTACCCATTCATTTCCAGGGAGAGATAGAAAGGAAAATTAATAAATTAAGGGAACAATGGATAATCGAGGAGAGCGAATCCCCTGGGCTTTTCCAATTGTATCTGTTAGGAAAAAGGATGGCTCGGTAAGATTGTGTGTTGATTATAGGAAGTTGAATGCAGTCACTAAGGATAATGCATTTCCATTGCCCTCGATCAAAGAACTAACTACATGTGAAGGTACGGGATAGTAAATATTTTAAAACTGTTAATTTAAAATCTGGATACTATCAAATACCCATTCAGGTAGACAGTAAATGTAAAATGGCATTTATAGCTAACGATCAACTATTTCAATTCAATTTTATTCCTTCGGTCTTAAAAATGCTTCAAGTCATTTCGCTAGAGTAATGATGGCGGTTTTTCCTCCATAATTAGCCATAATGTTCTCGCTTATTTAGATGATATCGTAATTACAGGGAAAATGACCGAAGTACATAATAATAATATTCGTAAAGTTTCAGAAGCATTGCTACATAATAATATGAAAATAAATTTATCAAAGTGCAAATTTTTCTGTGAACAAGAGGAATTTTTAGGTCATAAAATAACCCCAAAAGGTATCCAACCCTGCCCCAATAAAGTAGCGGTTATTAGAGATTTCCCCAGACCATGAACCCCTAAGAAAGTAGCTAGGCTCCCTGGGCTCGCTGGGTATTACTATAAATTCATAAGAGGTTTTAGAGAGATAGCGAGACCCTTAGATGCTTCAAAAAAACAAAAAGTAATAAATTGGGATATGGTAGAAGAAAGGGTCTCTAACCATTTGAAAGCTGCCTTAACTAGCAATGACTTACTCGCATATCTTATATTTGATAGCCCATTTTTATTGATAACAGATGCGAGAACTTAGCTATTGGTGGCATAGTTTCTCAACGAAATGATAAAGGTAGAGAGCAAACCCATTTGTTTTGCTTCCCGGGGCATTAAAAGGGGTGAAAAAGAATCAAAGTACATTCGATCGAGAGGCTTTGGCTATTCTTTGAGTTCTAGAGAGGCATTGGTTCTTTTTATTAGGTCTGTTGAATGAGTTGCAAAGTGATCATTGGCCCATACGGGATTTGTATTATAAGAATTATTTGACCTCGCGACAAGCGAGTTGGATTGAGAGATTGTTATAGTTCAATATAAAGGGTTTTCAACACATAGAAGGTAAAGCTAACAAGGTAGCTGATGCTCTCTCTAGAGGTGCAGTAGTAAGAGTAACAACTGGGGCAAAAAAGAGGAACGAAGAACGTAACCAAAATATTGAAGACCCCATAATAATAGAGAAAATAGAGAACGGGATGAGAGTTCTTGCAATGCGCATGCAGTAGACTGAGAGAGAGAGAGAGAGAGAGAGAGAGAGAGAGAGAGAGAGAGAGAGCGGCAAAGGTAAATAATATATGTGGGTGACCGAGGGCATGACCAGGAGTTTCCAGAATGAATGCCCTGATGATGCAGGTTTGATTGACTTGGGATGTTGGGACATAAAAGAAGTGCGAGAGGGACAGAAAAAAAGAGGAATGGATAGAAAGAGTGCGAGAAGTGATTGAAGGAGAATCGGAGAGTTATCCGTTATTTCTGAATGTGCGTGGTGAGAATCTTTTTATAGGAAATGATATCTTATATTGTGCTTAATAGAAGAGGGGAGGGGATTTCTGTGCATGGGTAGCTCTTCCTCCCTCTTTAATCAATCGAGCCATCCACATTGTAAATGCAAGTCTGTATGTAGGGCATTTAGGGATTGATAAAACATTAAGGAGACCACGTGAAACCTTCATTTGTTTAGGAAGGAAAAAATCTATAGAGAATTATATTGAAGATTATTATGCTTGTAACTGTTGCAAAGAACATAAAAACACTGTACCGGAAGCCAGAAAGTGGCGTGTGATTCCTATCAAATTTTGCAGAGGCATATGGATGTGGTAGGACCATTTCCTACTGGTTTAACACAACATAAGTATATACGTGTATTTGTAGATGCATTTACTCGGTACACTCATACATACGCAATGTTAGACAAATCATCAAATTCATTAGTCCAGGCGCTGCGCTCTTTCATTACTAGGTTTGGTTGCCCAAAAAGTTTGATAAGCGATAATGGTCTCGAGTTTATAGATAAGGTGGTGAAATCGGTCACAGACTTGGTGAAAATTAAACACTTTTCAGTGAATGCATATAGGCCTTCAGCTAATGGCTTAGTGGAATCGAATAATAGGGAAGTAGTGCAAATTTTACGTTACTTAGTGGCTGATGACTCCCTTCATTGGCACGCCATGCTTCGTACAGCTGAGCTAGCTTTGAACATTGCATATAATGCCTTGCTCAAGGACACGCCCTGCTCTTTAGTGTATGGACAGGATCTTATGTTACCATATACGGTACTCATTAATTCGCAACAATTGCTAAATTAGAATATTTTCTACTTTAGTTTCATCTTGTATCCATGTTGTCTTTTTCGTCTCTTGGTGTTATTCCTATCATTACTCTTTCCATAGCTCTTTGAGTTTCAACTAGCTTGTGGGTTATGTTCTTGGGCTTTAGTAACGCTCCAAGTTTCTGATAGATTAATTAGAACTTGTAAGATCATCTGATGAAATACTTTTCTTTTTAGAGGAATTGGCATTTTAATTTCCATAACATCATTTTGTTTCCCAAAAGTTCTCCATACCTGGCTTATCATTCTTTTGATTTCGGTGTCATGTTCTGAAAAAATACATATTATCTGGCTTAAGTATGTATATGTATTAGCTATCTCTAGAAGTTCATTCCAAACATTTATTTGTTGTCTCTGCATTTTCATTGAACGTTATCCTAGATTTACTTACATTCATTTTTAGTCCTACATTTCTTCTTTCTCTATTCAAATATTCTATCATCTTTTGCTATTCATTCCATGATTCACTAAACAAAACTATGTCATCTGCAAATCACAAATTTTTAAGGTATTCCCCATTAACATTAATTCCTACATTTTCTCAATCTGATATTTTAAAACTTTAGGGCATGTTCTGAATAATGTTGGAGAGATGGGATCTACTTATCTAACTTATTTCTTTATTGGAATCTTCTCACTATTTTTATGTAGTTTTAGGATTGCTATACATCCTGTATAGATATCACCAAGTGTTTAAACATAACATTCATCTATTTCTTGTCCTTGAAGGGCTTTCATTACTGATGGGGTTTTGACAGAATCAAAAGGTTTCTTCTTCTGTCCCACAGTTACTCCTACATTATGAGGTCAGTTGTCTGATGGGCCCTCTGTAAGGCCTTCTATCAAAAGCCTTGTCTTCCAACAAACCTCTTCTCTCCATATCATCCCCTACCTTCTCTCGCCATCTAGTCTGCCTCCTCTTGATATTTTCGCCTTAACAAGTTCCTCCCAAGCCCTATTGACTCCCTCGCCACCACCCATCATCAACACTTGCCCACATCATATCGGTCGTGGCACTCTTATCATCTCTACAATCTTTGCTATGCCTGCCATTGTTCTTACTTCATCCATTTCCAATCTTCCCAGAAAAGATATTCCCATAATACACTCAATATTCTCATCTCTGATCTCTCAAACTTTATTTCCTCTTTTCATCTTAAATCCAAAGTTTCCGATCCATACATTAACACTGGTCTTATTACTGTGCTATAGATCATGACATTTACCTTGATTGATATTTTATTATCACATACTACTCCTGGTACCTCTACACTTTCCCCACTCTGTATTTATCTTATTCTCAAATTCAGCCACACAGCCTCCCTCCCGACCTATAGTAATTCGTAAGTATCTAAATTGCTCTATCTGTTTTATAACTGAGTCTCTACTTCCATGTATAGCTATCGTGTCCCTACCTTCCTTACTACTCACCAAAGATTTAATCTTATCCACATTTACCTTCAAGCCATCCCTTCTAAAGTCTCTTGCCACTCTACAACCCTTCTCTGTAATGCTTTCTAATTTTCAGCAGTGATCACCAAACCATTTATATACATTAACTCCCACAACTCTTCATTTCTGATTTCTTCCCATACCAGATATACGACCAGTACAAAAAAAAAAAAAAAAAAAAAAAAAAACCGGCTTTATGCTGACCATTGCTGTAATCCAACACTAACTTCAAAGGTTTCTGTTTTTACAAAAGCTGTTAATAGTTTTGGTCTTGGTCTTTTGTATTTCATTTCTACCATTGTAACTGGCTTACTATAAAAATGGCATCAAGAGTCACTTTCCCTCTCATGTCTATACTATGTCTTTACAATTTCTCTCAATCTCTCATGTACTATCTCCTCAAAAACTTTCAAACCATACACTGTTAGTTTAATTACCCTGTATTTTCCTCATTCCACGAGGTTACCTTTCTGCTTAAATGAAGATACCAATAGAATCTCCTTCCTGTTTTTTTTGGCATTATTTCCTCGTCCCATATTGCTCTCAACAGATCCAGCATCCATTCCTTGCCCTCTGTAGCTAGTATCTTAACTATTTCAATTTGAAACAGTGATGGACCTGGTGCGTTACCATACTTCTTTTTACTCAATGCCCAGTTCACTCCTGTACTCAGTATCTCCATCACTGTTGCCTCTACCCTTTGTGCTTCTCTCATCTCTTTATCATTCTCGGTATTCAGTAATTGCTAAAAAGGTTCTCTTCATCTCCTCTTAATGTTATCAGCTCCATGCAATATACTTGCCTTTGCCTTTCCCTTACGTTTGGAATCTTATAAATATCCTTTTCTCCTTCATTTGTTCCTAGCCTTTCATTTAATTGCTCTACCTCTATTCCAATAGCTATAAATACTTTCCTCCCAGACTCTTTTTCTTCTTTCCTATATTGTTCCTCTGCTTCCGGTGACTCTTAATTTCCAGTCCTTAAATGCCTTTGACTTCCTTTTGACGGATTCTTACATCTCTCTTTCTCGGCACCACTTTTCGCATTTCGACACAGCAAATCCTCTGGCTGTTCCTTCTAATTCCTCCGTATCCATTACACATATTTCTTTTATATCCAACCAGATATTTTCTACTCTGTTGCCCAGTCCTCAATTGATCTCAATTTTCTCCTTGAAGATCCCAAACCCTAATTCTACATCTACTCTTTCTCTTCTTGGGTTTTCTACCTCTCATTTCAGCATTCATCACTACAAGTCTCTGTTGTTTAAAGCTTGCTTCCCCAAAAATCATTTAACAGTTTATCTCATGTATTTTGTCCGCTTCTCTAACCAATATGTAATCAATTTGGCTTTCCACTTATCCAATTCTATATGTTATCAGATAATTATCCAGCTTCTGAAACCAGATGTTTACGCAAAACTCTGAGCTTTTTCTAATATATACACTCCATCTTCATTTCTAATTCCAATCCTTTGGCCTCTATGTGCCATTTGCCTCCTCATATCCATCCAGTCTTTTTCCCATTCTACCATTAATGTCTACTACTGTGATTAGCTTCTTCTCCTCTTTCACGGTTCTAAAAGTCCTAAAACTCTTGTCAAGATAATTATTTTTCTTGTTCTTTATAACCCATCTGAGGGGCCTATGCTGAGATTATACTTATTATCAGATCCCATATAATCAATGGCATCTTTAAAAGCTTACCATTTATTATTTCTACCTTTATCACTTTTTTCCGGCCAGTTATTACATATTATGACCTCATACTCCATTGCTTCCTTCTCATAACACGTTGTAACACAGTCGTGAGCCCTGCGGTACCCTTCGTCCATTTAACCTACCAGAAGGGAGATCCTAACGTTCTTTGCTTATAGGTGACGTCCTAGCCTCATCCACATTCAAAATAGCATAGGCATGGCTTGTAATTTAGACGAAGGTTTTTACCATCACATGCCCTCGCAGATAACATTCACAGTTGTTGTTGGTGGACCTAGCAGGAGCTTCCACAGTTATTGGCAGTGAGTTTAGTCTTTTGCTAAAAAGCAAGTCTACAAGACAGCAACTGACCTTTTAGTCCCTTTCTACTACATGCAGGATTTAAGGTGATGGTATTCATACACCCCTACCACAGGGCCAGTATTTATAAACTATCAAAAGCTTTTTCAACCTAGCCATCTCTCACTAAATTTATAATTCTGAAGATCCTGTATTGCAGATCATAGTTCCTAAATGTTTAAATGAGTCTACCTCATTAGTCGTTTCCCCTTTTAATCTTGTCTTTCTTTTATTTTTCTTGAGCTCAACCTCGTGTAATATTTCATTCATTCTGGTAAGCAAGCAATGTAAATCCTGTGGTATTCAGCTAACAAGGACATAATCTTCTGCATATTCTAGATCTGCTAATTTTCTATCACCAATTCAGTCAAATGCTTCTCCATCATCTCCGACTGTTCTACGCATTACATTAATCATGAGGAGGATAGACAACGTAGGTGACAACCCATTCCCTTGGAGTACTACACTGTTCACTAAAAGTTCAATTGATAAGACTCAATCAACATTAACTTTGCACTCGCTATGCTTATGAGTAGACAATCAAATCCACATCCTTAAGAGGAATTCCATAATAATGCAGGACTCTCCATAAAATTGGCCGGTGCACACTATCAAATATGAAAGGCTTTTTCATAGTCCACAAATGTCATCGAAAGTGGATTTTTAAATTCTACCCATTGGTGTACATTATTATTATTATTATTACCTAAGCTACAACCCTAGTTAGAAAAGCAGGATGCTATAAGCACAAGGGCTCCAACAGTTTGGAAAAAAAGCCCAGTGAGGAAAGATAATAAGGAAATAAATAAACGATATGATAAAAACTTAACAATTAGTAAAATGTTTTGAGAACATTAACAACATCAAAACAGATATTCCATATATAAACTATAAAAAGACTTATGCCAGCCTGTTCAACTTCAAAACATTTGCTGCGAGTTTGACCTTTTTGAAGTTATACGGATTTGACTACCCGATTAGGTAGATCATTCCACAACTTGGTCAAAGCAGGAATAAAACTTCTTGAATACGGTTTAGTATTGAGCTTCATGATGGAGAAGGCCTGACAATTAGAATTTACTGCATGCCTAGTATTATGAACAGGATGGAACTGTCCAGGAAGATTTAAATGTAAAGTATGATCAGAATTATGAGAAAGCTTATGCAATATTCATAACGAACTAATTGAACGATCAAGAATAAGAAATTTAATAGACCATAAGTTCCTGACCAGCAAATTAAGACCAGACAGGAGAACAATACTCGAAGCAAGATAGAATGAAAGAATTAAACACATCTTCAGAGTAGATTGATTACCGAAAAACTTGAAAGATTTTCTCAATAAGACAATTTTTTGTGCAATTAAAGAAGACACAGACCTAATGTGTTTTTCAAAATTAGATTTGCCGTGGAGAATCACACCTAAAATTTTAAGTCATACAGAATTAAAGAAATATTATCCATGCTGACATCCAGATGTTGAGGAGCCACTGTCCTTGATCGACTTTCAATCATACATTGTGTTTTGTTAGTATTATACTTCATGCCCCATAATTTGCACCATGCACTAATTTTAGCTAGGTATCTATTAAGTGATTCAGCAACTCCTGATCTACATATAGGGTATGGAATTGCTGTGAAGAGTGTAGCATTATTTGCATATGCAACAAGCTTGTTTTCTAGGCCAAACCACATGTCATGAGTATATATTATAAAAAGCAATGGGCCAAGAACACTACCATGAGGAATGCCAGATATCACATTCCTATACTTACTGTGGTGCCCATCAACAACAACTCTTTGCAATCTATTACTTAAAAATTCAATAATGATGCTAAGAAATGACCCACCCCTTCTCAAATGTTTGAGTTTGAAAACAAGGGCCTCATGATTAACACGGTCAAAGGCAGCACTAAAATCAAGAGCAATCATACGAACTTCCTGACCACAATCAAATGATTTCTGTACAGCATTGAGGTTGTAAGAAGCGCATCAAATTCTCCAAGGCCCTTACGAAAACCTAATTACAAACTAGGGAGCAGATGATAACCTTGAGCAAACCTATCAAGATGTATTGCCAAAAGGCATTCAAAACTTTAGATAATATAGGAGTTATGGAAATTGGGTGGTAATCAGTTGGACTTGAGCTACCGGAAACACATTCATATAGTGGAGTAACATTACCAATTCTCCAACATGCGTTAAAAGCTCCTTTTCTTGCTAACTTGCACAAAATAACATATAACTTTGGAGCTAAGAAATCTGCAGTCTTTATAAAAACAGAGGAAAAATACCATTTGGGTCTTCACTTCCAAAAGCATCCAGGTCCAGAGCTTTAATTTCACGAGATCAAAAAGCTAAACTAGTTAGTTTAGCCTCAGGAAAACAGGAATGAGGAAGGTGACGTTTCTTACTGTCAAACAAATCAGCCAAAAGGGTTGCCCTTTTCTTTGGACATTGAGTGACAGAGTCATCTGGTTTAAGTAAATGAGGAACTGTTGCATCTACAGCAAAGAGTGTAGATTTAAAGGAAGTCCACCACTTATGTTCCTGGGTTGTACAAGAAAAGGTTTCTTTTATGGTTGAATTATATACCTTTTCAGGTGAAACATAAACTCTCTGACCAAAGCTCTAAGCTGAGTATAGTTATTCCAAGAAAAATCTGATCTGTTACCCTTCTAAATATTATAGGCCTCCTGCTTCTCCAAATAAGCGTCTACCATCATCATTGAACCAGGGTTTGTCCTTCACTCGGTATATTAGCACAGGAGAGGGGATACGCCTATCTATTATGTTGACTAGATTTTCATTTAAAGGGACAACAGGATCAACACTACTATAAAATTGTGACAAATTCAAGCCTAAAAGATCACTTGAAATTCACTTCCAGTCGGCTTCAAATTTCATACGAACCTTACATGAGTATGATACATCAGGGACAAACTGATCAGTCTTCACTACTGATGAAATCAAGGCATGATCAGATGTCCCAACTGGAGAGCCAACCTTACTTCTTATAACACCAGGGGAGTCTGTGTAAGCGAGGTCCAAGCAGTTATTAGACCTTTGAGTAGCTTCACTTAGGATTTGCTCACAGCTGGATTCAGAGGCAAAGTATACAGTTTTTGAGCCATGGCAATAGGTTAGATGTGGTTAGGTCAATAATTATCCTTCACATTTCAATGGATTAATACGTAAGGGTTTATGGATGAGCCTCCATTAAATATATAGAGAAAAATTCTAAAATAGTTAGTACTTGTTTATTTTTCATAGGTATTTAGAGTTTTACTAATAATTAAAGTATCATATAATAACCCAATCCCATCTTTATGGTATTAATAGACTATGAGAAAGATTTTTATTCTGTCAAAAAGTGAATAGTAATGAAAGCCCTTCAAAGACAAGTTATAGATGAAAATTATTCTAGAACACTTGAGGATATCTATGCAGGAAGTACAATAATCATATAACTGTATAAAGATAGTCAGAAAATTCATATTGAAAAGGAGTTTGACAGGAAGACCGCATCTCTCCTAAATTATTCACAGCATGCCTAGAAGTTTTGATAATTTAGCTTAGAAAAAATGAAGGAATTATAATTTGGAATACCTAAAGAACTTAGGATTTGCCTATGCCATAGTTATATATAATGAATCATGGGAGGACTTGCAAAGGATTAGAGAATATTTCAAAAGAGCAAAGCAGAAATGTATAACAGAAAAGTTAATGCTCAATGTAAATTAAGTGAGACAACAATTAAAAGTTATGGACGAATAGTAAGCGTTTCCCTATGACAAAAAACAAATTGGAAGAAGGATAAGCATGAGAGGGAGGGCATTTGGTAAAAAAAAATGAGATTATGAAATGTAAAAGGCCATTTTCTATAAAAATAAAAGTATTTAGTCATATTGTCCTAGCAATACTAACTTATGCATGAAAAAAAAATTACAGCCTTACTAAAGAGCTATGGAAAGAATAATGATGGGAATAACACCAAGAAACAGAAAAAGAACACCTGGGTAAGATAGCAAACTAAAGTAGAGGATATTCTACCAAAATGTTAGAAAAAGAAGTGGATATGAGAAAGATATATAAATAGAATGACAGAAAATAAATGGACATTAATAATAAAATCGTGTTGGTAAGAAAAATTAAGCATTTCTATTAACAGAAACTTCATAATATTCACTGAATAAATGGATGAACATCCTTTGCAGAAGAGCTTCCAAACTTCTAGAGAATTTACCAATGCTGTGTTATTGGAAAGTGATAAAAAAAATGACAGATGAGTGCGTAGTCTATAAGATTGTAAACACCTTGAAGGGTAGGTCATGGAAATGGTGGATGAGCATTTCTTTCTCACAAGATCCACAGTTCACTAATACACTAGGCTTTTTAATTATTGACGGCTGCTATCATTGTAATTATACACACCATAGTGGGTATAGGAATATGATATCTGGTGTTCACAAGGGTAGTTAGTGTTCTTGGCCCATTACTTTCCATACTATATACACTTGACATGTGGTTTGGTCAGGCAAACAAGCTTGTTACATATGCAGATGATGCTACTCTCTTCCCATCATTTCTAACTTTTGAATTTAGATATGGGGTTGCTGAATCCCTTAATTGAGATCTAGCTAAAATTAGAGCATGGCGCAAATTATGGGGTATGAAAATGAATCCTAACAAAACTCAAAGTATGATTGTCAGTAGATCAAGCACAGTGGCTCGTCAATAACTGGATCTAAGCATTGATGATATTTCTTTAACTTTGTATGACTTGAAATTTTAGGTGTGATTCTCGAAAGCAAATTTACTTCTGAGAAATACATTAAGTCTGTATCTTCTTCAATTGCACAAAAAAATTGGCTTATTGGCTTATTGTTCCGAGTATAGTTCTCCTGTCTGGTCTTCAGCTGCTGAGTTTTATTTTAATTTGTTAGACAGAAACTTACGGTCTATCAAACTCGTTATTCCTGATCTAGATATTATTCTCTAGCACCGTCGTTCAATTAGCTGATTTTGCATGTTGCATAAGATATTTTATAATTCTGACTATCCTTTACATTCAGATCTATCCACACAGTTCCACCCTATTCTTAATACTAGGTATGCAGTTAATTTTAATAGTCAGGTCTTCTCCATCATGAGGCTCAGTACTACACAGTACTGTGACTAAGTAGTGGAATGATTTTCCGAATCGGGTAGTTGAATCATTAGATCTTCAAAAGTTCAACCTCGCAGCAAATGTTTTTATGTTGAACAGGCTTACATAAGTCCTTTTATAGTTTATATATAAAATATCTGTTTTAATGTTGTTATTAGTTTTAAAATATTTTATTTTAAATTTTCATTACTTCTTATATTGTTTATTCTCCTATTTCCTCTCCTCACTGGGCTATTTTTCCCCATTAGAGCTCTTGGGCTTATAGCATCTTGCTTTTCCAACTACAGTAGGGTTGTAGCCTAGCTAGTAATAATAATAATAATAATAATAATAATAATAATAATGATAATAATAATAATAATAATAATAATTACCTCTAATATTCTAACATCACTTCTCTTGGCATTCTATCATAAGCACAGAAGAGCTTCTGGTTTCCCTCTTGCTTAATTTCCTATAGCTAACTTCCTATAAAGATGGCATCCACAGTCCATCTGCCCTCCATAAATCCATACTGTTGCTTCCCAACCTTTATAACCTCTCTCTATGTCACATCAAGTGCCCTCTCGAAATCTTTCAAACCATGTTCTGTTAGTACATTCCATGACATCACCTTTTTGCTTGAATATTGGTCATAGAGAATTGTGGCTTTTTATCAAGGCGCCTCATGAGGGAGATCATAGATGCAGTGAATGGGACAATATTTTAACAATACATATTTTTTATATTTGTAAAGTTTCTCGAGAACAAAGATATTTGTTTTGGTTAGAAAACATTGTCTGACATTTTATCGCATTCTGGAAGTTTTTGTGATTTGATAGTTTCAGGTTTTTAAGAGACAGGTTTGATAGATAAAATGTGAATATCTTTTGATCTGTTGTATCTCTTACATTTACTATATATTCATCTTTTAATCCATTACATTTACTATATATTCATCTTTTAATCCATTACATTTAATATCGGTTATATTTTTCCCTCCCGAATTTATTCGGCCCAGAACTACATGAGTCGAGATTGACTGATTGGGCCGGTAGATCTCCTCCTTTTAAGGATGTTATTGATAACGTATATATATTCAATTTTACTTGGTTTGATCATAAGCAGAATAAGTGGGAAAACAATATTTTTCTTTGAATTTAAGCCCAAGAAAACTAAGGGTCTATCAAATATTTTATCAGGTATATAAAGCTTTTCAAATCGGTTTAATAATAAAATATGCTCTGCAACAGCTTAGCCAACTCAGAGACGCATATCATATGTCAAGATAATTATCAGTTTTATAAATATTACAACATTATCTAACTTTAACAATTCATACAAACTTTCCTTATCTCATACACCAACGGGTGTCACACGATCGTACATAGAAACAACATTTCATTTCTTATATGTATTATGCTTGTATCTTCGCTCTCCCCTCGCACTGAAAAGAACCTGAAATAACATGTCTGTTTTTATCACCGTTAACTGTCAACCGGTGAGCTTTTCGGTTGAAGATGAAATTGCCTGTTATGTTTTGTATGCCATTTTTGCCTGATGTTTATGTATATATAAACGAGTGTTCTGTAATAAAGTTTACTCATTTGCTTTCATCCAGCCTTTGAGTCACAATCTTCTCTCGGCCCGTCATATTGATGACTCCGGAAGTCGACTCGCTCCTCCCGCCTTCCGCCCATCCTCGCCTCTCCGTCATTGGTACTATGGTGGACTCCACGGAAGTTGGCGCTGCCCCATTGAAACTTTCGTCGTTCGCCAGCAGAGGGGTGTTTGGTTAGGTTCAGCGCGCAGAAGTCAAGTTACGCATCAATGGCGTAACTCGCTCAACCACCAAAGCAGATTATGTTCTCGCGGCGATACCCGACTACACCCTCCAGGAAATATCCGACTGGCTTTGTGAACAAGGAGACGCCCCAATAGCGTATGACGCCCTCAAAACATACCTTCTGCAGCAGTACTCGCCATCGCCAGCCGCCCGTATAGCAAAGCTTTTTCAGCTCTCACAACAACCGTTGGGGGACCAAAGGTCTTCGCTCGCCCTCAGGGAAATGACCAGTATCGCTCGCCTGCAACCTGCCACAGACGGCTTTCCTCGTGAGGTGAACCTACTTCGTTCCTTTGGATACGCCGTTTACACGAACATGTACGCACTGACATACCCGATGTCGTTAGTTTACCAATAAAGGAATTGATGACCAAAGACAACGCCCTTATGGACAGCCACTTCACGAACTTCAAGACCTCCATCAATGCCTCCCCTCCTGACAAAGAGGACACCTATTGAACGTAAACCGAAGCTGACGTGAATGCCGTAAGACATACACGCCTACCCCGTGACATGCCAAAGCGGCGACAAATCCACCCACCTCCCACCACTCGTCGCCCCAAAACCAACGACTTCTACAGCCACTTACTGCCTCCCATCAACTGCAGTTTTGCTACTACCACAACAGATTCGGGGTAGACGTGAAAAAATGTGCCAAGGATTGCCAGTGGCCAAAAAACGTGTGATTAGGCCATCGCTCTTAGAGGTGGCCTCCCATGTTTCTAATCTTTTCTTTTTACATGATGCAAGAACGGGCGTGCAAATTTTGGTAAACATGGGTGCTTGTCGTTCTCATTTGCTACGGGAACTCTTCAGGATACTACGTAGTCTGCCGACGTCCGCCTGGTAGCTGCCAACGGATCTGTGATACCCACCTACGGTTACTAGAACCTCATATTATCGTTTGGAAACGGTAAATTTAATTGAAAGTTTCTCATTGCTAATGTAACATTGCAAATCCTCGGTGCGGATTTCCTCTCTCATTTCCACCTTCTGGACGATGTCGCCCACCGACGATAGGTCAACGCAGACTCGTATTTGGCGAAACGTCTTCTTTGGAGGATCCTTTTTTGTTTTATTTTTATTTATTTTTATGTTTGCCAAATCCAGAGAGAGAGAGAGAGAGAGAGAGAGAGAGAGAGAGATTGTGTCAGCAAGCGAAAGGTAGTTAGTGTATTGATAGTTTGTTGTGAGAAAGACTGTTGGTGTAAAGGAGAATGTTTGTTTATGTTTTAGTTAGTTTAGGACAGTGGTGAATTACTTGGGTAAATGCTTATTTTCGTTTGACTGTAGCAAGAGTCAGTTTTTTTTTAATGCTGGAATATTATCATTATATTATTCGACTACCATTGGAAGTGATTGGTTATTTTTCGAATAAGTACAGTTTTGTTTATATTTGCTTGTCATGATTGTGAATGATAGGAACAGTTTATTATTTATCTTTGATTATAGTGCGATAGTTTAGTTAGTTAGGAGTGTTCGTAAGTTTTTTCTTTTTTATTTCTGCAGGCCGTGATTCCTTCTTGGAGAGACTTGCTCCTTTGGAGAGATTTTGTTTAAGTGGAATCGATTGTTGACTACCTCGCTAATAATAAGAAAGTTGATACTGCTACTCTGAGTTAGATTATTGTTGATGACCCAGACCGAATAAATTTCCGATTTTTGATGATGATGATGATGATGATGATGATGATGAGGATGATGATACCGCTCATGACGCAGATCAATAAATACAATTAATATTTGTCAGTGTTCCGGTTGCTGCATATTTGTGTTTTTTTTTTTTTTTTTTGGCAATTAGAGACTGTTGGCCCTTTTGTGGACAAAAGTGTCCACTCGAAATCATATATTTATTCATATATATATATATATATATATATATATATATATATATATATATATATATATATATATTTTGGTGTTGGTGTGTGGGTTAATTTTAAGTTTTGTAATGGGTTTTGTTGGTTTATGGTTAATGTCTATTTTGTGTTAAGTATATTATTAGTGATAAGTGTGATTTTTTTTGGTTTATTTGAATGGTGTCACGTTTTTTGTATGTTTAGTGTTTAAGTTTTGTTAGTGCTTTATTGATTTTGAGGGTTTAATTGATTGTGGAAGGGTTTTTAGTGTTAATTATCTTAGTTTGTAAGAAATACAGTATTAAGGTTATGTTTTGTTTTTATGTTCTTTTTGTCTAAGAGTCCAGTTTAAGGTAACGTAAGGGGAAAGTTTGTGTTGCCGAGACAATTGTCTGTTTAGTGTGATCAAGGGTGTGTGGGTTGCTGTTGCAACATCCCGCCACATTATTTTGGTGCCCGAACAGGGACTGCCGAGATGGGAGAGAAAGCTGAATTTTT
>NC_090750.1:4587110-4604610 GCF_036898095.1 Palaemon carinicauda
CAAATTGGAATCCTCTGTATTATACCAAGTTGTTCTTGTTCTTTAATGGCATCATCCATCAAATGTAATGAAGCTCCTTCTTTCTTAACTTTTTTAAGTTAGATTTTAGCACAGCTTTAGCAAGATTGTAATTCCTACCAAGAAGATGAGATACTTTACTGTTCCATAAAAGAGGCATGGATATCCTGCCCCTTTCAGTACGAACAGAATGATTCAAAGCAAATCTAACAAGTTGATCATTGACCTCTGAAGAGCAGTTTTCGAATTCTAATTGGTCATAGTTAATACCTTCTTCTCATCATATTTCATGAGAATTTCGTTGCAGCTTTATTCAATTCAGTCTCCGAAATACTTCCATCATCTTTCAACACTCGCAAAATTTGATTCAACATCAAGAGTTACCTCCTCTTCCATAAAAGTTTGAATCATCACACAAGATGCTTGAACCAAAGCCTACATAGACAACAGAAGACTCTACAGACAAATAAGTAGAAATGTCCGAATTATTACCATTGTATGAGGCATAATTTAAATCAGGTAAGTATTTCAAATTAGAAATAGTGTTCTGCAGATTACCCAATAGCATAACCCCTAGAGCACATTGACTATAGACAGAGGGAATCGGCTGACCAAAATTTACCATTGAGCTCAAAAGACAATACATAGAATTTGTACCTAATATGAAATCAATGTTATTGATCTCCTCCTGATGGTTTAACAATTGATTGTCTGACAAGACATAGCCTTTCTCAATAAACGCAGTTGCAATCCTAGAAAGCTGTGGAAGTTTCCAGTTTATATCAATAGATGGTACACAAGGGCTTCAATCTAGAACCTTTCCTTACCTATCTCTACCTCTACTTCCACAAGCTTAGTTACATACTGCTTACTCGAGTTAAAACCGTTAACAGTCAAATGTACCCTTTCTTTTAACACCTTCAGATTACTAGTATTGGCTACAGCTTCCGTAATAAAAATTAGTCTGGCAACCACTGTCTACAAGACACCTAATCTCGACCCGGTTACTTAGGTAACAAGTAAAAAGTAGGCAAAATTGACTCTGTACTGGTAGTCCGTAAAGCACCTACTGATAGAATCATGCCACTCAGAAACCTCCTCTTTGGGAGCAGATTTACAGTTTTTTCCCTTTTTTGGACACTTTTTGACTCTGAGAGGTAACAGGGGTTGCTTCGATTTTATTGGTGGCACCCAGTAAACTCCTTTCTTCATTTCCATTTATACACAGATAGGTAAAATGCCATTTTCCACAATGAAAACATTTCTTTCGAAAAACAAATTTACAAGATTCGGTGGAATGATTGGCTATAGCGCACTTTAAACATCTTCCAATTTCCTTCAATTTGTCAACTTTGGCCTTTGGGACTATCATAATACTTACACTTATAGATAGGATGAGAAGGAGTCTCTTTCCTTGTCTAAAGCACATAAAGTACACTTAACTGAAGGCCCGTTAGTCTTGCTAAAATTGACATTAGTAGCCAAATTTGTTGTTGAAGATTTGATATTAAAACCTTCAGAATGATTCTTTGAATGGAAATTCTGGGTAGCTAATGAATATCGTTCTGCTGCCTCAAAAAATTTATCCTTTATTTCATCCAATGAAGGTCTGGTCTTATTTGTTATGATAGTCAACTGATTTTTGAAAGTATCATTCAAACCTTGCCAAAAGAAATAATTCAAAAAAGTCATTAGTTTCAATTTTTTGCAACTTAACAGATTCAATACAGTTTTTCATCTGACTAATATAGGAAAATGGATCTGTGCTGTACGTTAATCTCATCTCTGCTATTTGTTTAATAGTATTGAATTTCTGCAGCGAACCAGAAGCCAAAGCTGCTAACAAAAGTTCCTTGGCATCATTATAAGTCTGTTTATCCACTTCAAGTGAACTCAACAAAACGGAAGCACGCCCCGAAACTTGTTGCTTTAACAACAACAACTTATCCCTATCCTTAAGCTGAAAGGAGCCTGTGGTATCCTCAAATTCTGTTAAGAATTTGTTTATATTTTCCCCTTCAGTGCTACTGAAAGTAGGAAGGGGAGCAGTAGGACTCTTAAGCAAACTCCTTGCAGCATCTAAGGTACTAGAAGTGAAAGAGACAGTATCTTCAAGGAAGGCTAACATTTCATTGAGTTTATCAATATAAGATTCACAATTCGCCAATTCCACTGTAAGTTTATCACTACTTTCTTCCTCTTGCCATATCAAGGCTTGAATTTTGCTATCATGGTCCCTCAAGTCATCAAGATACGATTTAAACTTAGCTTTGAGGACATGTTTCTCAGAGGTGGTTTTAGTTTGGAGTGAAATCTTATTGTTATAATACTTTGTCACTTGTCCTCGGATATATTTCCGACTATTGATTAAAAGAGACAAATTAGACATGATTACAAACTTTTATTTTTTCTGTAACAAAACCTCAAACAATCTTTCATCAATTTAAATAGATGATTTAAACCTACTGTATTTAAATGTACCGAATCTCTATACAACCTCTGGTTATCTAATCTCCCCTGGCTTTCCACCCTAAACAGAAAATCTTTACACTTTAAACCTAGTACAAACTTATTGAAATAGCGTCTAAGTAATTTATAGTGTTCTGTAAGAGGGGCATCAAACCTATTCCTGTTTACATGAAACCTCAGCTCTACTTGCGAGGCAATAAGGCAAGTATTTGGTAGTTTTTCACGAACTAAGATATAAAATGCTCTGCAATTTTTTTTGACTAGGGATAAGTCTATGTCAGCTTTTAAGTCATTACCTCCCAGATATACAATTAAATAGTCAGGATTATAAGATACCAAAGGATCTAAAAGACTAGTATTGATAAGAAAGATGGAAAATGTGGCACCTCTCCAACCAAAAAATGACACTTCAAATTTCACATTATCAATTTTTATTTCTGATCCCTCAAATCTCCTTTCGAGATCAGAAACATATGAATGTCCAAAGACTGCCAATTTCATAACAACCACAGATCAGTCAATGTCATCCAAGAAAATGTTGACGACAAAAATGAACAGTACAAAATAGAATAAGAAAATTTCAAATACAGAACAAGCCCAAATACCACTCCTACTCTCATCCAAACTAAGCAACCAAACCGAACTCCTTATTTGTATCCTGTCACGGTCGCCATCTTGAAAAAAGTTATCTATACAGGAAATTTTAGTAATAAAACTCAAACAAAATAAAACTCTTAAATTTAATTAAAGGTTTCAGAATAGTTTTTTTTTTTAATTTAGGTTAAATATTTCTAAATTTCTTGAAAGGATGTTCGGTTTGGGTAACTATAAAAATCGTTTGAGAGTATCCTTAGAAGGACCGACCTTGTGTCAAAGGGCAAAGACAAGGGGGTGAAAGTTTCGGTCCTTCCCAATTTCCCGCAACTTCAAGAGAGCCCTGAAGAAAAACAAACAAACATTCTATTAACCCCTAATAATAATAAACTTAAATAGTAACGACAAGGGGGTAACAACTGCAAAAACCTAAATTAGCATAAACACATCTCGAAAAATAAAATAAAGAATTAGAGTTAAAGGATCCTTCAAAAACTTATATTTATATATAGGAACATTACTTCCATGAAGCTGATCCTAGAAATTAGATTTTCGAGATGTTAAAATAAACGAATAGTATCCGAAGATAAAACAAATTACTTACAAATTATTGTGTAGTTTTTTATGCTTCAATAGGTATATATTTAGTTTAATAAGATATGTTAATATGAATCAGTAAATATAACGATTAAATTCAGGACTATTAAGCAAGTTTGCAAATAAGTGTGCAATCATTTCCATTGGTGAAATGATAAGAAGGCTAGGATCACTTTAGAAATAGACACCCATCATTTCGTTGTGACGTACCTTAAAGCCTTATCGGCACCTCGGAAGTTCGGCCATAAATGAAGTAAATCCTGTGTCTAAGATGGTAAGAGACATGTCTTCGTTGCTGGCAAGACTTGAGCAGGAGCGGTGATTTGGGCACAGTTCGTGGTAATTAGCCGTCCATTATTGATATAACCGTCGAGCTTGAAAGAAAAGCAACCGGCTCTATGTTGATTCCACCAACCAAACCAACTAACTGACTCGTACGAATTTTCCAAACGGACTCCACTACGACTGTCTCAGCTGCTCAGCGTTTCCTTTCCTCGAAAAACAAAAGAAACAAACAGTAGTAACTGCTCGTTAACAGCTGTTATACCTTCGAGACTTAAAAGGTGTTTACCGTCACAACGAAAATATAATTACATATTCCCTTTATAAGCTCGAAGTAAACATAGAAAAACTCAATTAAATTTACTAAATTATACTAATGATTACATTATTCAAATTAACAATAATTAAACCAAATATTAAACCTTTAAGAACGCATTATATAAGAACAATGATAAATAGAAGAAAAACATAAGTGATGTAATAATTTTACATCATTTTCAACACTCCAGGGAAGGGATTCAGTCTTTTTACAAAACATGTAAAAAGTTGAATTTAAAATGAAAACATGCATATTTACAATTACATATTTACAAAGTTATCAAACCATCTCAGTCTTGGAGCACATGCCTAGTCCTTTTCTCCGACTCGACTGCTGCCCTTCTCCTTGACCTTCCTCTAAATTTAGGTTTGGCATCTAATTCCTCATTAACTGAAGGATTGATCTCTTCAGCAATATCGGGTTTTAAAAGAGGGATGAGACTGGTTATATGCCTTTTCACCAGCTCATTTGTTTTACCTTTCAAAACGATAGCATTAGTCACCTCACCACTTGTATTCTTAATTACCTCTGTAATTTTTCCCATAGGATAGTTAAGGGGTTTTACATGAGTCTCTTTGATTAAAACAATATCACCTACATTAAGATGCTGATGATGACAAGGACGATATCGGTCCTTCTTATCAACTGCCTGTTTTATTAGGGTAGCTAAAAACTCCGAATGATAATTGTCTATGAGATTTTTTCTGATTGCATTTAGTTTTTGATAATTATTCTTTATCTTTTCTGACGGGGTGGTACCAAGAATATATTCAAGATCAATCTCAGGATCAGGCTGTAGATCAGGAATGACATTGATGGATAAGAGATCATAGCCATGAATAGGCCTTTCCGGAGTGATAGGGTGAGGAACAGGCTCGTTGCTCGAATCCCTTAATGCCTCTTTAAAAGCAATTTGACGCTTATCCACCAAGTGACAAGTTTGACTAACAACAAATTCAAAATCTCTAAATTCTAGAACATTTGTACCAATGGACTTATTTATCAAATGTTTGATCATCTTTATACATATCTCTACCAAAGAACCCATCTGACTGCAGCCTTTAAAATACCGATCGAATTTTATCGATTGTACACCAGCCTCATCAAAATGCATCTGGGTTTCAGGATCTTTAAGAAAATCCATTATGATGTTACCTCCTGCTACTATCTGTGTGCCTAAGTCACTTACACAAAACTGTGGCAATCCATAATCAAACGTGTGAAGCATAAAAGAACGAAGGAATTCTTTAACAGACATATCCACGCAAATCTTCAAATTGACTGCTCGAGTAAACATACAGGTAAGGCAAAAAACCCACACTTTTAGCTTTTTTATGTTCCTGTTTAACAGTATAAGGACCAAAGTAATCTATGTACACATACCCAAAAGGAATCTCAGAAGGATGCAATCTAACATCACGATATGGGGACTGATTCAGTTTCACAGAACGACCATTATACCTTTTGCACGTAACACAATCCTTAAGGACATTTTTAACAACTGAGAAATAGTGAGGTATCCAAAACTCTTTCCGCAGCTCTGCTAAAAGTGAATAACATCCAGCATGTTTCAGCCTTACATGCAAATCAAGAATTATCAACTTTGTTAACTCACTATGCTTGTGCAAAAGAATAGGGAAATAGCATCTTTCACCCTCTTTCCACCGATCACATTTGCTTCTCACCCTCAGAATTCCAACCTGATCAGGATAAACATTAAGCTGACTGACAAGATTGGGTATGTTCTTGACCCTTTTCAAATCAGACCCAAAATAATCAAAGACTTCAGGGAAATAGACAAGCTGATCTTTCAAAATTATGTGCATAACAGCCTCTTTGTAATACCCAGATTCAATAACCATCAAATCCTTACAAGTTGGTCTGTTCAACTTTGTGCGAGCCTTCCACTTATTCCAACATCTCAGAACCCTAGCAATTACAGCCACTAAATGGCGAAAGTCAGAATATCTGTTCGGAGAAACTAGATATTCAGATGATATGGAAAGTTTATTGCACTGTATATTATAATTACCAACGTCTTTGCTTTCAACATTATCATCATTGATCTTGAATAAAGGATTCGGGATGGTGAAACTCAGTACATTTTGACTTATTGCTACATCACTTGACTGAATTTGTGGTCCTGAGAAATAGTTAGTTTTCTTGAGTTGTTTGTATGATAAACATCTAGTTATGCAATCCCCAGGATTATTCTGCCCACTTGTGAAGGTAAAGTTCACAGGGAAGATTTCACAAAGCTGATTTATACGATGTAACCTATTCAAGATAAAATTGGATTTTCCCTGCATTTTATCAAGTTTACTAGCATAGGAATTTACCCAAGTTAACGCTACCAAACTATCAGAATACAAAGTCAGTGCTTTAATATTAATGGGAATGACACATGCAGGACCAGACAGTTCTTTATAAAGTTCCATAAGCATCTCTGTACCTAAACTAATAGCCTGCAACTCCAGGGAAGGGATTGATTTAGTCTTCAAATTTGTGTTCACAATTCTGTTTTTGGCCAATACAAAACTAACCTTACCTGTATCTATATTCTCAATATAAAGTACGGCTCCATACATGAGACTACTTGCATCAACACAAGCTAGTATCCTATAAGATGCATCTCTTTCCCCTACAAACCGTTCTACCATAATTTCTGGAGTTGCATTAGCTTGTCTTGAAATACAGTTCCACTCTTTCATTCGCTCTTGTGACAATGGATCATCCCATCCAAGTGATTTGTCACACTGTAAGCCATGCATAAAAACTCTAGATCTGTTAAAAACTGGTCCATTGAAATTATATAAATCAAAATTAGAGGCTATCGACCTGAGAATTAAACGTTTTGTATTGGCTGATCCCTCAAGAGCAATAGGTCTAGTTGACAATATATCATCTTGCCTATGCCACTGCAAGCCTAAAAGTTTAACTTTACTGTCAGTTTTGTTTTCAAGACCAGCATCAATATCCTCCTGAAGTGAACTATCATTAGTAACAATTTGTTGTAATTCCATCTTATAGGGCTCAAAAATAGATGGCAATACCTGATAAGCCCATTTCAATGTTGATGAATCACTACAAGTGAAAGCACCATTATCCATATAAAATAATTGATAAATCAACCTTTTCAAACATACAACCTCCTCAGAATTCCCTTCAGTATCCAGGACCAAAATCTTGTATAAACTCAACATCAAAATTGTTGGTGAACATCGTAATCCAAAACTCAATCGCACATTCTTATACCCCACAAGAGAAAAATCTCCTTTCTTTACATTACGATACCAAAGAAATAGTAATTTATTCTGATCAGAGGGATTCAGCTCTATTTGGTTAAAAGCTTTCCGGATGTCGAAGCATAGAAGCTTAGACCCAAATCTCAGGTGTAAAAGAGCTGAAGCAATCTTTTGGTTTAAACAAGGTCCAGAATGTATACTCTGATTATGACTAACAGTAGCTGGCTTAGACAAATCTTTTTCACAAATATTCGAGAGAAAAACTACTCTACACTTAGTGGTCTCCCTGTTTAGTTTAAACACACCCATGTGCGGTAAGAAACTATGCTCAGGATGTTCCTCCATATACTGATCCAAATTTGGAATCCTCTGTATTATACCAAGTTGTTCTTGTTCTTTAATGGCATCATCCATCAAATGTAAATGAAGCTCCTTCTTTCTTAACTTTTTTAAGTTAGATTTTAGCACAGCTTTAGCAAGATTGTAATTCCTACCAAGAAGATGAGATACTTTACTGTTCCATAAAAGAGGCATGGATATCCTGCCCCTTTCAGTACGAACAGAATGATTCAAAGTAAATCTAACAAGTTGATCATTGACCTCTGAAGAGCAGTTTTCGAATTCTAATTGGTCATAGTTTAATACCTTCTTCTCATCATATTTCATGAGAATTTCGTTTGCAGCTTTATTCAATTCAGTCTCCGAAATACTTCCATCATGTTTCAACACTGCAAAATTTGATTCAACATCAAGAGTTACCTCCTCTTCCATAAAGTTTGAATCATCACACAAGATGCTTGAACCAAAGCCTACATAGACAACAGAAGACTCTACAGACAAATAAGTAGAAATGTCCGAATTATTACCATTGTATGAGGCATAATTTAAATCAGGTAAGTATTTCAAATTAGAAATAGTGTTCTGCAGATTACCCAATAGCATAACCCCTAGAGCACATTGACTATAGACAGAGGGAATCGGCTGACCAAAATTTACCATTGAGCTCAAAAGACAATACATAGAATTTGTACCTAATATGAAATCAATGTTATTGATCTCCTCCTGATGGTTTAACAATTGATTGTCTGACAAGACATAGCCTTTCTCAATAAACGCAGTTGCAATCCTAGAAAGCTGTGGAAGTTTCCAGTTTATATCAATAGATGGTACACAAAGGGCTTCAATCTAGAACCTTTCCTTACCTATCTCTACCTCTACTTCCACAAGCTTAGTTACATACTGCTTACTCGAGTTAAAACCGTTAACAGTCAAATGTACCCTTTCTTTTAACACCTTCAGATTACTAGTATTGGCTACAGCTTCCGTAATAAAATTAGTCTGGCAACCACTGTCTACAAGACACCTAATCTCGACCCGGTTACTTAGGTAACAAGTAAAAGTAGGCAAAATTGACTCTGTACTGGTAGTCCGTAAAGCACCTACTGATAGAATCATGCCACTAGAAACCTCCTCTTTGGGAGCAGATTTACAGTTTTTCCCTTTTTTGGACACTTTTTGACTCTGAGAGGTAACAGGGGTTGCTTCGATTTTATTGGTGGCACCCAGTAAACTCCTTTCTTCATTTCCATTTATACACAGATAGGTAAAATGCCATTTTCCACAATGAAAACATTTCTTTCGAAAAACAAATTTACAAGATTCGGTGGAATGATTGGCTATAGCGCACTTTAAACATCTTCCAATTTCCTTCAATTTGTCAACTTTGGCCTTTGGACTATCATAATACTTACACTTATAGATAGGATGAGAAGAGTCTCTTTCCTTGTCTAAAGCACATAAAGTACACTTAACTGAAGGCCCGTTAGTCTTGCTAAAATTGACATTAGTAGCCAAATTTGTTGTTGAAGATTTGATATTAAAACCTTTAGAATGATTCTTTGAATGGAAATTCTGGGTAGCTAATGAATATCGTTCTGCTGCCTCAAAAAATTTATCCTTTATTTCATCCAATGAAGGTCTGGTCTTATTTGTTATGATAGTCAACTGATTTTTGAAAGTATCATTCAAACCTTGCCAAAAGAAATAATTCAAAAAGTCATTAGTTTCAATTTTTTGCAACTTAACAGATTCAATACAGTTTTTCATCTGACTAATATAGGAAAATGGATCTGTGCTGTACGTTAATCTCATCTCTGCTATTTGTTTAATAGTATTGAATTTCTGCAGCGAACCAGAAGCCAAAGCTGCTAACAAAAGTTCCTTGGCATCATTATAAGTCTGTTTATCCACTTCAAGTGAACTCAACAAAACGGAAGCACGCCCCGAAACTTGTTGCTTTAACAACAACAACTTATCCCTATCCTTAAGCTGAAAGGAGCCTGTGGTATCCTCAAATTCTGTTAAGAATTTGTTTATATTTTCCCCTTCAGTGCTACTGAAAGTAGGAAGGGGAGCAGTAGGACTCTTAAGCAAACTCCTTGCAGCATCTAAGGTACTAGAAGTGAAAGAGACAGTATCTTCAAGGAAGGCTAACATTTCATTGAGTTTATCAATATAAGATTCACAATTCGCCAATTCCACTGTAAGTTTATCACTACTTTCTTCCTCTTGCCATATCAAGGCTTGAATTTTGCTATCATGGTCCCTCAAGTCATCAAGATACGATTTAAACTTAGCTTTGAGGACATGTTTCTCAGAGGTGGTTTTAGTTTGGAGTGAAATCTTATTGTTATAATACTTTGTCACTTGTCCTCGGATATATTTCCGACTATTGATTAAAAGAGACAAATTAGACATGATTACAAACTTTTATTTTTTCTGTAACAAAACCTCAAACAATCTTTCATCAATTTAAATAGATGATTTAAACCTACTGTATTTAAATGTACCGAATCTCTATACAACCTCTGGTTATCTAATCTCCCCTGGCTTTCCACCCTAAACAGAAAATCTTTACACTTTAAACCTAGTACAAACTTATTGAAATAGCGTCTAAGTAATTTATAGTGTTCTGTAAGAGGGGCATCAAACCTAATCCTGTTTACATGAAACCTCAGCTCTACTTGCGAGGCAATAAGGCAAGTATTTGGTAGTTTTTCACGAACTAAGATATAAAATGCTCTGCAATTTTCTTTGACTAAGGATAAGTCTATGTCAGCTTTTAAGTCATTACCTCCCAGATATACAATTAAATAGTCAGGATTATAAGATACCAAAGGATCTAAAAGACTAGTATTGATAAGAAAGATGGAAAATGTGGCACCTCTCCAACCAAAAAATGACACTTCAAATTTCACATTATCAATTTTTATTTCTGATCCCTCAAATCTCCTTTCGAGATCAGAAACATATGAATGTCCAAAGACTGCCAATTTCATAACAACCACAGATCAGTCAATGTCATCCAAGAAAATGTTGACGACAAAAATGAACAGTACAAAATAGAATAAGAAAATTTCAAATACAGAACAAGCCCAAAAACCACTCCTACTCTCATCCAAACCAAGCAACCAAACCGAACTCCTTATTTGTATCCTGTCACGGTCGCCATCTTGAAAAAAGTTATCTATACAGGAAATTTTAGTAATAAAACTCAAACAAAATAAAACTCTTAAATTTAATTAAAGGTTTCAGAATAGTTTTTTTTTTTAATTTAGGTTAAATATTTCTAAATTTCTTGAAAGGATGTTCGGTTTGGGTAACTATAAAAATCGTTTGAGAGTATCCTTAGAAGGACCGACCTTGTGTCAAAGGGTAACGACAAGGGGGTGAAAGTTTCGGTCCTTCCCAATTTCCCGCAACTTCAAGAGAGCCCTGAAGAAAAACAAACAAACATTCTATTACCCCCTAATAATAATAAACTTAAATAGTAACGACAAGGGGGTAACAACTGCAAAAACCTAAATTAGCATAAACACATCTCGAAAAATAAAATAAAGAATTAGAGTTAAAGGATCCTTCAAAAACTTATATTTATATATAGGAACATTACTTCCATGAAGCTGATCCTAGAAATTAGATTTTCGAGATGTTAAAATAAACGAATAGTATCCGAAGATAAAACAAATTACTTACAAATTATTGTGTAGTTTTTTATGCTTCAATAGGTATATATTTAGTTTAATAAGATATGTTAATATGAATCAGTAAATATAACGATTAAATTCAGGACTATTAAGCAAGTTTGCAAATAAGTGTGCAATCATTTCCATTGGTGAAATGATAAGAAGGCTAGGATCACTTTAGAAATAGACACCCATCATTTCGTAGTGACGTACCTTAAAGCCTTATCGGCACCTCGGCAGTTCGGCCATAAATGAAGTAAATCCTGTGTCTAAGATGGTAAGAGACATGTCTTCGTTGCTGGCAAGACTTGAGCAGGAGCGGTGATTTGGGCACAGTTCGTGGTAATTAGCCGTCCATTATCAATATAACCGTCGAGCTTGAAAGAAAAGCAACCGGCTCTATGTTGATTCCACCAACCAAACCAACTAACTGACTCGTACGAATTTTCCAAACGGACTCCACTACGACTGTCTCAGCTGCTCAGCGTTTCCTTTCCTCGAAAAACAAAAGAAACAAACAGTAGTAACTGCTCGTTAACAGCTGTTATACCTTCGAGACTTAAAAGGTGTTTACCGTCACAACGAAAATATAATTACATATTCCCTTTATAAGCTCGAAGTAAACATAGAAAACCTCAATTAAATTTACTAAATTATACTAATGATTACATTATTCAAATTAACAATAGTTAAACCAAATATTAAACCTTTAAGAACGCATTATATAAGAACAATGATAAATAGAAGAAAAACATAAGTGATGTAATAATTTTACATCATTTTCAACACTCCAGGGAAGGGATTCAGTCTTTTTACAAAACATGTAAAAAGTTGAATTTAAAATGAAAACATGCATATTTACAATTACATATTTACAAAGTTATCAAACCATCTCAGTCTTGGAGCACATGCCTAGTCCTTTTTTCCGACTCGACTGCTGCCCTTCTCCTTGACCTTCCTCTAAATTTAGGTTTGGCATCTAATTCCTCATTAACTGAAGGATTGATCTCTTCAGCAATATCGGGTTTTAAAAGAGGGATGAGACTGGTTATATGCCTTTTCACCAGCTCATTTGTTTTACCTTTCAAAACGATAGCATTAGTCACCTCACCACTTGTATTCTTAATTACCTCTGTAATTTTTCCCATAGGATAGTTAAGGGGTTTTACATGAGTCTCTTTGATTAAAACAATATCACCTACATTAAGATGCTGATGATGACAAGGACGATATCGGTCCTTCTTATCAACTGCCTGTTTTATTAGGGTAGCTAAAAACTCCGAATGATAATTGTCTATGAGATTTTTTCTGATTGCATTTAGTTTTTGATAATTATTCTTTATCTTTTCTGACGGGGTGGTACCAAGAATATATTCAAGATCAATCTCAGGATCAGGCTGTAGATCAGGAATGACATTGATGGATAAGAGATCATAGCCATGAATAGGCCTTTCCGGAGTGATAGGGTGAGGAACAGTCTCGTTGCTCGAATCCCTTAATGCCTCTTTAAAAGCAATTTGACGCTTATTCACCAAGTGACAAGTTTGACTAACAACAAATTCAAAATCTCTAAATTCTAGAACATTTGTACCAATGGACTTATTTATCAAATGTTTGACCATCTTTATACATATCTCTACCAAAGAACCCATCTGACTGCAGCCTTTAAAATACCGATCAAATTTTATCGATTGTACACCAGCCTCATCAAAATGCATCTGGGTTTCAGGATCTTTAAGAAAATCCATTATGATGTTACCTCCTGCTACTATCTGTGTGCCTAAGTCACTTACACAAAACTGTGGCAATCCATAATCAAACGTGTGAAGCATAAAAGAACGAAGGAATTCTTTAACAGACATATCCACGCAAATCTTCAAATTGACTGCTCGAGTAAACATACAGGTAAGGCAAAGAACCCACACTTTTAGCTTTTTTATGTTCCTGTTTAACAGTATAAGGACCAAAGTAATCTATGTACACATACCCAAAAGGAATCTCAGAAGGATGCAATCTAACATCACGATATGGGGACTGATTCAGTTTCACAGAACGACCATTATACCTTTTGCACGTAACACAATCCTTAAGGACATTTTTAACAACTGAGAAATAGTGAGGTATCCAAAACTCTTTCCGCAGTTCTGCTAAAAGTGAATAACATCCAGCATGTTTCAGCCTTACATGCAAATCAAGAATTATCAACTTTGTTAACTCACTATGCTTGTGCAAAAGAATAGGGAAATAGCATCTTTCACCCTCTTTCCACCGATCACATTTGCTTCTCACCCTCAGAATTCCAACCTGATCAGGATAAACATTAAGCTGACTGACAAGATTGGGTATGTTCTTGAGCCTTTTCAAATCAGACCCAAAATAATCAAAGACTTCAGGAAAATAGACAAGCTGATCTTTCAAAATTATGTGCATAACAGCCTCTTTGTAATACCCAGATTCAATAACCATCAAATCCTTACAAGTTGGTCTGTTCAACTTTGTGCGAGCCTTCCAATTATTCCAACATCTCAGAACCCTAGCAATTACAGCCACTAAATGGCGAAAGTCAGAATATCTGTTCGGAGAAACTAGATATTCAGATGATATGGAAAGTTTATTGCACTGTATATTATAATTACCAACGTCTTTGCTTTCAACATTATCATCATTGATCTTGAATAAAGGATTCGGGATGGTGAAACTCAGTACATTTTGACTTATTGCTACATCACTTGACTGAATTTGTGGTCCTGAGAAATAGTTAGTTTTCTTGAGTTGTTTGTATGATAAACATCTAGTTATGCAATCCCCAGGATTATTCTGCCCACTTGTGAAGGTAAAGTTCACAGGGAAGATTTCACAAAGCTGATTTATACGATGTAACCTATTCAAGATAAAATTGGATTTTCCCTGCATTTTATCAAGTTTACTAGCATAGGAATTTACCCAAGTTAACGCTACCAAACTATCAGAATACAAAGTCAGTGCTTTAATATTAATGGGAATGACACATGCAGGACCAGACAGTTCTTTATAAAGTTCCATAAGCATCTCTGTACCTAAACTAATAGCCTGCAACTCCAGGGAAGGGATTGATTTAGTCTTCAAATTTGTGTTCACAATTCTGTTTTTGGCCAATACAAAACTAACCTTACCTGTATCTATATTCTCAATATAAAGTAAGGCTCCATACATGAGACTACTTGCATCAACACAAGCTAGTATCCTATAAGATGCATCTCTTTCCCTTACAAACCGTTCTACCATAATTTCTGGAGTTGCATTAGCTTGTCTTGAAATACAGTTCCACTCTTTCATTCGCTCCAGTGACAATGGATCATCCCATCCAAGTGATTTGTCATACTGTAAGCCATGCATAAAAACTCTAGATCTGTTAAAAACTGGTCCATTGAAATTATATAAATCAAAATTAGAGGCTATCGACCTGAGAATTAAACGTTTTGTATTGGCTGATCCCTCAAGAGCAATAGGTCTAGTTGACAATATATCATCTTGCCTATGCCACTGCAAGCCTAAAAGTTTAACTTTACTGTCAGTTTTGTTTTCAAGACCAGCATCAATATCCTCCTGAAGTGAACTATCATTAGTGACAATTTGTTGTAATTCCATCTTATAGGGCTCAAAAATAGATGGCAATACCTGATAAGCCCATTTCAATGTTGATGAATCACTACAAGTGAAAGCACCATTATCCATATAAAATAATTGATAAATCAACCTTTTCAAACATACAACCTCCTCAGAATTCCCTTCAGTATCCAGGACCAAAATCTTGTATAAACTCAACATCAAAATTGTTGGTGAACATCGTAATCCAAAACTCAATCGCACATTCTTATACCCCACAAGAGAAAAATCTCCTTTCTTTACATTACGATACCAAAGAAATAGTAATTTATTCTGATCAGAGGGATTCAGCTCTATTTGGTTAAAAGCTTTCCGGATGTCGAAGCATAGAAGCTTAGACCCAAATCTCAGGTGTAAAAGAGCTGAAGCAATCTTTTGGTTTAAACAAGGTCCAGAATGTATACTCTGATTATGACTAACAGTAGCTGGCTTAGACAAATCTTTTTCACAAATATTCGAGAGAAAAACTACTCTACACATAGTGGTCTCCCTGTTTAGTTTAAACACACCCATGTGCGGTAAGAAACTATGCTCAGGATGTTCCTCCATATACTGATCCAAATTTGGAATCCTCTGTATTATACCAAGTTGTTCTTGTTCTTTAATGGCATCATCCATCAAATGTAAATGAAGCTCCTTCTTTCTTAACTTTTTTAAGTTAGATTTTAGCACAGCTTTAGCAAGATTGTAATTCCTACCAAGAAGATGAGATACTTTACTGTTCCATAAAAGAGGCATGGATATCCTGCCCCTTTCAGTACGAACAGAATGATTCAAAGCAAATCTAACAAGTTGATCATTGACCTCTGAAGAGCAGTTTTCGAATTCTAATTGGTCATAGTTTAATACCTTCTTCTCATCATATTTCATGAGAATTTCGTTTGCAGCTTTATTCAATTCAGTCTCCGAAATACTTCCATCATCTTTCAACACTGCAAAATTTGATTCAACATCAAAAGTTACCTCCTCTTCCATAAAGTTTGAATCATCACACAAGATGCTTGAACCAAAGCCTACATAGACAACAGAAGACTCTACATACAAATAAGTAGAAATGTCCGAATTATTACCATTGTATGAGGCATAATTTGAATCAGGTAAGTATTTCAAATTAGAAATAGTGTTCTGCAGATTACCCAATAGCATAACCCCTAGAGCACATTGACTATAGACAGAGGGAACCGGCTGACCAAAATTTACCATTGAGCTCAAAAGACAATACATAGAATTTGTACCTAATATGAAATCAATGTTATTGAACTCCTCCTGATGGTTTAACAATTGATTGTCTGCCAAGACATAGCCTTTCTCAATAAACGCAGTTGCAATCCTAGAAAGCTGTGGAAGTTTCAAGTTTATATCAATAGATGGTACACAAAGTGCTTCAATCTTGAACCTTTCCTTACCTATCTCTACCTCTACTTCCACAAGCTTAGTTACATACTGCTTACTCGAGTTAAAACCGTTAACAGTCAAATGTACCCTTTCTTTTAACACCTTGAGATTACTAGTATTGGCTACAGCTTCCGTAATAAAATTAGTCTGGCAACCACTGTCTACAAGACACCTAATCTCGACCCGGTTACTTAGGTAACAAGTAAAAGTAGGCAAAATTGACTCTGTACTGGTAGTCTGTAAAGCACCTACTGATAGAATCATGCCACTAGAAACCTCCTCTTTGGGAGCAGATTTACAGTTTTTCCCTTTTTTGGACACTTTTTGACTCTGAGAGGTAACAGGGGTTGCTTCGATTTTATTGGTGGCACCCAGTAAACTCCTTTCTTCATTTCCATTTATACACAGATAGGTAAAATGCCATTTTCCACAATGAAAACATTTCTTTCGAAAAACAAATTTACAAGATTCGGTGGAATGATTGGCTTTAGCGCACTTTAAACATCTTCCAATTTCCTTCAATTTGTCAACTTTGGCCTTTGGACTATCATAATACTTACACTTATAGATAGGATGAGAAGAGTCTCTTTCCTTGTCTAAAGCACATAAAGTACACTTAACTGAAGGCCCGTTAGTCTTGCTAAAATTGACATTAGTAGCCAAATTTGTTGTTGAAGATTTGATATTAAAACCTTTAGAATGATTCTTTGAATGGAAATTCTGGGTAGCTAATGAATATCGTTCTGCTGCCTCAAAAAATTTATCCTTTATTTCATCCAATGAAGGTCTGGTCTTATTTGTTATGATAGTCAACTGATTTTTGAAAGTATCATTCAAACCTTGCCAAAAGAAATAATTCAAAAAGTCATTAGTTTCAATTTTTTGCAACTTAACAGATTCAATACAGTTTT
>NC_090750.1:4617110-4629610 GCF_036898095.1 Palaemon carinicauda
AAAATCAAATTAAAAAGGATTGAAAAATATTCTTCTTCCTTTGTTTGATCTTTCAAGTTATATAGAAGATTGCGCGACTTCATATTATATAGTCCTTACTTTATTTCAATATAATTTTATCTGGATTCACATATGAAAACACCAAAGGAAGAAACATCTCATGAATCGGAACTGGTTCATTTTTAATGAATTAGCTCTGCCTAATACATCATTGACATGGAATATATAATATTCTAGATCCTCTGGATCCTTACAGACGTATATAAATAATCAAAATTCTCACTCTTAGGAAGGAACAGCATTCCATTTTGGCGGCCATACAAATGATTAATCTTTTGAACTGAAAGGTAGATGTAAAAGAAGTATTGATGAATCAAGTTAATCCTAAAAGAATCAACGGTGCATAACTTTAAGAACAATCTCCATAGGAAATGTATTTCATAATTAGTTAGGAGGAATGGAAAGGGGAATCAGTGGAGATATAAATTGACCAATTCTTCCAGGGATGAGGATATAAGAAACAAGTTGAAAATGGGAAGCTGAATCAAGTCACCAATAGGTAAAAAAAAAGATAAAAACAGATTACTTTCTTATAATCTGTATAAGATCAAGTGAGATGAACAACCTAAACTCTTTTTCTGGTCCTGGAACTAAAAAAAAAAAATAAAAAGAAAAGGGCTAAAAATATTTTTCATATTTTGCATAAACAATATATAAAACTATACATATATATATATATATATATATATATATATATATATATATATATATATATATATATATATATATACATATATATATATATATATATATATATATATATATATATATATATATATATATATATATATATATATATATATATATATATATATATATATATATATAGGGCGTTAAACTAGTAACATGAATTAAATGTAGATATTTGAAAGACTTATTCTTGGAGTTAAGAGTAACAATGATGATATATGAAAGATTTGACTAAATTTGCCATTTTTAAATAACAAGTTATTGGAAAGCCATTGAAGTTGATTTCTATATAAAATCTTTGGGTATTAACTAAAATTAAAGTTTGTAAAAATTGTTAAGGGAAATCTGACAAAACTGATATAAAGATATTCCAATTATTATTATTACTATTATCATTACGTGCTAAGCTACAACCCTAGTTAGAAAAGCAGGATGCCATAAGCCCAGGGGCTCCAACAGGGAAAATAGCCCAGTGAGGAAAGGAAAAAGTGAAAATAAAATATTTCAAGAAGAATAACGTCATTAAAATAAATATCTCCTATATAAAATATAAAAACTTTAACCAAAATAAGAGGTAGAGAAATTAGATAGAATAGTATGCCCAAGTGTACCCCCAAGCAAGAGAGCTTTAATCCAAGACAGTGGAAGACCATGGTATAGAGGCTATTGTACTACCCAAGACTATAGAACAATGGTCTGATTTTGGAGTTTCCCTCTCCTAGAAGAGCTGCTAGCCATAGCTAAAGACTGTCTTCTACCCTTAGCAAGAGGAAAGTGACTACTGAACAATTACCGTACAGTAACCCCTTGGGTGAAGAAGAGTTGTATGGTAATCTTAAGTGCTGTCAGGCGTATGAGGACAGAGGAGAATATTTAAAGATTAGGCCAGAATATTTGGTGTATGTTTAAGCAAATGGAATATGAACCGAAACTAGAGAGAAGTATGTAATGTAGTACTGTCTGACCAGACAAAAGATGCAAAACTCTCTAGTGGTAGTATCTCAACTATAAAGTCTATCTAAAATCTTTGATTATTTGTTTAATTTTATTATCAAATATTTAGCTTCATGATTAAACATTTCTCCGGTGCTAATACTTTCTAGCAACGCTCAATGATTAGGAAGAGATTAAATTATTTTCAAGATGAAAAGGGACTTTCTTGAGCACGTATGTTAAAATTTGAGAATTTTTTTTTCTTTTGAAATAAACATATTATTCTGTTCACTTCTCAATTATGTATATTTAAAGTGTTTTATTATGTAAAAATGATATAAAAATTGCTCTCTGATTTCATGAATGAACATTTTTTATTCCTTTTCCTATACGGTTAGGAAACAGAGAGGGAACAAAGAACTCTATAGATTTTTAAACAATCTTGGAATTTGTTGGTGAAATGATAATTACTTGAGGACCAGAAAGAGTTTGCCGAACTATTTTCCCTTAGAGTTTACCTCAATAACTTTTTTTTCCAGTATTGTCGGTGTTTCATAAAACTTTCAGTCTTTCAGATATGTGATTTATTATTGCATATAGTTAATAGTTCAGTTGTTTCTGTATCTCATCATTGACTCTAAATCGATTGAATTTCATCTAAAGAAAAAAAAAAAAAGTTTGCGTTTTGATTTGACTGAAATTTTGTTTCATTATTCACTGAAGTCAGGAAGATAGCCAACACATGAATAACAATTTTATGAAGTCATTAATTGAATTAATAACACGTAAAATCTAAGAAACATGGATTTGAGTCAAAACATTGCAAAGAACATGGCAGTACCACGCCTTCATACCAGTATTTTTTTTCCAGATTGCGATTTTGTCATCACACACTACTCTGAAAATATAACAAAAAACGATAAATTAGATTTACTTATTATACGAATATTATTCACATGCAATTCATTTACATTTGGAGGGCATTACAAATAATTCACTTTAACCATTACTACCCTTCCAAACCAAAAATGGGCAAAATTATTCTACTATTATTAATGAATTTTTAATGACATAATATTAGTTCACTGTTTACCGTGGCAAAAATTAAAGTTGTGAAACTTGAATTACCTTAAAGGCATGCACAATATTTAGCTACAACTATCACGTAATGGATTATGATTACTATCACGACCAAATACCAAACCTTTGTCAGGAAATAGACACTCTTTCAAGCAGGTTTTATTGAAAATTATAGCTCTCTCAGTGCCATTTTTCTGTATTTGAGCTTCTCAATCACTGTTTTTATTCTCTCATCAGTACTACATGCTACCCGTGACTGTGTTATGTTGGTCATTGGCAGGTGGGAGTACAAAATACTTAGAAAAAATTAAGATTTTACAAAATATTTACTGAAAGACCAAGTATAAAAGAATATGGCTGCTATGCATTGCAAGAGGGGGCTTGGTGTCTCCTTTCATCTTCAGGCAAGAAGTGTAGGAAGGGCTGGCTATACTTAATGACGGGAGGAAATACCGAGTCTGGGACGGAGCTGCCCTCTCGTTGGCTGAGGGGCTCACAGGGAGGGGAGTTGTCATATTTAGACTGCTACTACTCTTATGGTCATCAGAGTTAGGCGATTTCTGAGTAATGAATTTTCCAACGTTTGTACTAGTGAAGTAGTTGGAAAAGGATTTCCCCTGATTGGTCAGACTCTACTTGTTTTGTAGTCACGTGATCAGTGGTAACTTCGTTAGCTCCGTGCTAAGTATTGTCATTCAGCGTTGGACACTTCAAGTGTACAGTTACAACTTTACTTATGGAGGACGACACTATGTCACGTAGAGAAGAGCAAATGGAACAACAAAATATCGGGTGGTATTGAATTTGTGCTACAACAACTTTTAGAGCAGCTCAAGCAACAGAATAGCGAGTTAAACCATTTGCGAGAGGAGGTGAAAGACAGTAAAGTTTCTGTTAAATCTGAGGTCACCAAGGTGTTGGAGAAAGAACTCACGTGGAAACGTGAAGGTAACAAGCAGCAATATAATTTCAACTGTGACATTGATCAAGACTGTGTTCAGGCTTTGCGGGCTATTACCAACAATAAATTTGATTATGCTACAAATTTGCTATAGGACTGCTCAGAAAAAATTAAAAAAAACAATAAACTTATACGCATTGCTGACACCTCGGAGGCAGGGTAGGATACAGTGAAATTATACGAAACGAATCCAGTCGCTAGTGACAACGAAGATGAGTTCAGGATTAACAAAGCAGAAAACAGAGTTCTCAAGAAGAGGAAACAGGCAGTTACGAGAAGAGAAGCATCGAAAAAGCGTTCCCAAATTCCTACTACCAGGCCTCTTATTTATCCTGGTCAGTTTAGTTCATCACAGTCATGGATGAGTCCAACTTTTGGAACGGGAGACAGTCATAATTTCCCAGGACCATCGGGTAATTTTCGTGCCTTCGGTGGAAGGAAAGGACCGTCGGGATGTTGTTTTTCCTGTGGGAGCTTCCAGCACTACAGAAAAGACTGTCCGCTCAACAAGTTCAATCAGTCTGGCGAGTTCAAGAGCAAACCTCAATAAATTAACAGATGGGTATGATTCTATTTTTAGTAACGGTGTTAATGGTAATTTCACTACCGATTACTTTAAATATGAGTCAGGTCGTAAACGAATTATTGTGAAAGGAAGATTAAGAGACAATTTAAAATTTTGGAAAGACATTGGATCTAGTAACTTTATTATAGACATAATAGAAAATGTATACAGGCTACCGTTTTATTCTAAACCATAGTCGGCACAATTAGATAACAACTTCTGTGTAAAGAAAGAATCAATTTTTGTTTAGGAGGCTATTTCGAACTTATTGGATAGGGGATTAGTTAAAAAATGTATAGAGCCGCCATATATTGTAAATCGTTTGACAGTTTCTATTCAAGCCAAGGGAAAAAAGAGATTGATATTAGATCTCAGGATAGTTAACCAACATTTATGGAAACAAACCATGAAGTATGAAGATCCAAGGTTAGTTTTAAAATATTTAAAGCCAAATTCTTTCACATTTAAGTTTGATATTCATAGCTCCTATCATTTTGTTTCAATTTATCCTCCACATACTGATTACCCGGGCTTTGCATGGCAAAACAAACAGGGTGGAAAACCATTTTTAAAATTTTTAGTACCACCGTTTGGAATTTCAAGTGCACTTTATTGTTTTGTTAAATTAACAAGGCCTCTTATCTTCAAATGGAGAAGTGAAGGAAAAAAGGTTATGTTATTTGTAGACGATGGCTTTGGTTGTAATGATATATACGATCTTTGTTAAAAAATGGCAAATTCTATCAAAAATTATCTGATTGCCTCTGGTTTTGTTCCAAATGTTGAGAAATCTCAGTGGGAGCCAGTACAAAAAATTGAGTTTCTAGGGGCATGTTTAAATTCTAAGGACTTTACTATTTCCATTCCTAAAAAGAGAATTGATAAAGCTGTGAACACGGTGCTAGAGATTGAAAATAGTATGAGACAACATAGGCGAGTTCATGTTAAAAAAGTTGCCAGTTTTGTAGGGCAGGTTATTTCTATGTCAATTGTTGTTGGTAATTTGGGCCAGTTCATGACAAGATATTTGAGCATTGATATTTCCTTAGCACCAAATAGGTCATATTTCATAAAGTTATCTACTCAGAGTTTGGAACAGTTATCGTTTTGGAAGAAATATTCGACTGAAACCAATTGCAAGCATCTGAATCACAGTCCTTCTTACACCAAAATTATTTATACTGATGCAAGTGCAATCGGTTATTCTGGATATGAAGTGAATACACCAAATGGTATGGTTCATGGGGATTGTGGCATTTAGGAGGCTGTGAAGTCTTCTACTTAAAGGGAACTTATGGCAGTATTTAAAGTGCTTAAAGCTTTAATCATCGTTCTTGCTTCGAACAGGGTTAAGTGGTTCACAGATAACCAAGGTGTTTGTAGCATTATTGAAAAAGGATCAATGAAAACAGAATTACAAGATCTTGCTTTCAAAATTCATTCTTTTTGTGTTAAACATTCAATTATTGTTGATATTCAGTGGATTCCCAGGGAAAAGAACCAAATTGCAGATTACCTTTCTAAAATAGTCGAAAGAGATGATTGGGGGTTATCTCCCTTTATAATTAAGCTCATTATTGAAAAATGGGGTACCATTGATATTGATTGGTTTGCTTTTCACAATGCCAAGCTACCTGTATTTTATAGTAGATTCTGGAATGAGTTTTGTGAAGGGCTTGATGTATTTAGTGCAAATTGGTATGGAAAATTTGGTCTTTTTGTACCATCTGTTACACTTGTAACTAGAGTACTCTCAAAAATGTTGAAAGAAAGTGCAAGAGAAATCATAGTTATTCCTGTATGGAAATCTGCTTCATTCTGGCCTCTCTTATGGATGGGCAATAATTTCATTGAGTGTGGTGTGGACTGCATGGATCTGCCCACAAAGAAAGAATATTATGTGACGTGTAAAAATGGAGCAGGAATTTTTGGAAATGAGGACCTGTCATTTAGAATGTTAGCATAAAAAATGATATGTTAAAATCTGTTTCACCATTGTGAATGGTTAATGCTTCTACAAATAAAGAATGTTGTGTTTGTTGGCGTAGCTGCCATTATGATTGCTAGACGGAGGAGTTGACTGGTTTGCCCGTCTCGGCTGACAAGCCATTATAATATGTGATAAGATGGTAGGAGTAAATTGGAAGATTTTCTTTTTATATCATTGTTACATGAAGAAATGTATGCTAATTATTTGTTTTTCTCTAAATATGCTTTTCCAGTGTTTCTCTGATGATATTGAAGAGTTACCAGAAGTTCTGGCTGAGAAGGTGCCGCTTATCCAGGAACTACTGGTGTCAGCGCGAGCAGATAGTACCACAAAAAGTTATATGAACGCTTTTCAAAGATGGAGGTTTTGGGAATCTAGTAATTCCGTTGGAGAAGAAGACATCTTACCGGCTAAGCCTTTTATATTTGCATTATATTTGTGTTCACTTGTCCAGAGTGCAAGTACTCCAAGTCCTGTGATTAAAGCATTTTACAGTGTAAAATATGTTCATGATTTATATGGACTGAAATCCCCTACAGAATTTACTCTTGTTAAGAATCTACTGGAGGCAGCCAAAAGAAGGTTTTCTCATTCAGTTGTAAGGAAGGAACCTATTATTTCAAAAATACTCGGTGACATGTATGATAGATTATTTCGATTTGGAAATGTAAAAAAACCAGAGAACTATTTGTGCTTGTCTTTTAGCTTATGCAAGGTTTCTCCGAAGTTCTGAACTGTAAATATAAAATACTCGGATGTTGTCATAGATTCTTCACATTTATGTATATTCATAGAGTTTAGTAAAACTGATCAGTACAGAGACGGTGCCTGGGTTGTAATAGCCAGGACGGAGACAGGACAATTTGCCGTAAACAAATTTGCCGTAGGACAATTGATTGTAAGACATTTTGCCGTAAGAAAAATTGCCGTACGGATATTTTGCCGCAAGGACATTTCGCCGTAAAATGTATATGCTTTGTCATGTATAGATTGAAAAAAAAAGAATGAAGAGAGAGAGAGAGAGAGAGAGAGAGAGAGAGAGAGAGAGAGAGAGAGAGAGAGAGAGAGAGAGAGAGAGAGAGAGGGTCGTTATAAATTTTGACACCCGTCGTTAAATGTTTAAATGATGTCATTACATATAATCTTTATTTTTTTTTATCTTAAACCTTTGTATTATCTACTTTTATCAGTTGAAACTTAAACCCCTACGATGCCGTACACTATCAAAAGCACCAGAGGTTGTGATAAGCTCGTAGATGATTCCAACTTTATTTACAGGCAAGAAAGAGAATATGGAGGCAAGGTTTATTGGAAGTGTGTTGAAAAAAAACTGCAAAGCAAAAGTACATACAATACGGAATATTGAAAAGATTTCAATCTGTAAAACTGTAAGTGAGCATACCCATCCAGCGAACCAAAGCAAACATAAAACGCAAAAAAACAATTGCACATATGAAAGAAAATGCACTGAAATCCCAGCTAGCTTCAAGATCATTGATCAGGTATATACTCTACATGTCAACATAGGACATGCATGCATCCCACGAGTTTACGGTCTCCTTCTGAATAAGACTAAGGAATCTTACAATCCGATTTTTAAAAAGGTTAAAGATTTAGTCGAGTGCCTAGAACCTGAAAATCTAATGATTGATTTCGAACCAGCTAGTTTTTTAATTTTTTCTGACATTTTCCCTTCTGCAAATGTAATAGGCTGTTATTTTCATTTCTGTAAGAATGTTTACAGAAACGTGACAGATATTGGGCTTAAGGTTCGATATCAAAGTGATTGTGCTTTTAATACAAAAGTAAAGTGCCTTATGGCACTTGCATTCATACCGCCTTCAGACATCATTGATGCATTTATAGAGTTGGTTGATGACGATGAATTACCACAAGAACTAGTTGCATATTTTGAAACTCATTACATTGGGGGAGAGAGAGGGAGGGGACCTCGTCGTCGTAGAGTTTCTACAACTTTTCCTATCGAACTTTGGAATGTTCATCAAAAAACCCTAGATCAGCTGGCTAATGCCAACAATGGAGTAGAAGGGTTCCATAATGCGCTTCAAGCATTTGTGACCAATATGCACCCAAATTTATGGAAACTCATCACTGTATTGAAAAATGAAGAATATATCTCTAAATTGAAGATAATCGATGCAGAAAGAGGTGAAACAGCAGTCAAGAAACAATACAAAAATGTTTATAAGCGCATATCAAGTATTGTCAGAGGTTATGATCAAAATGGAAAGCAACATTATTTACGAGCAATTGCTATGAACTTACATGATATTTAGCTTTGATTTTTTTTTTTTTTTAGAAAACTTTTTTAACAGTGTGTGGTCTTCATTTTTTTAACCTTTTCTTATATATAATCATAATTAAATGAATACATGAAAATCAATGAAAAGTGATAAATATACTCCGAGATAACTATATGAATATAGTTACATTGATCTCTAAAAGAAATAAGCTAAAAACTTATATATACATTTTACGGCAAAATGTCCTTGCGGCAAAATATCTGTACGGCAAGTTTTCTTACGGCGAAAAGTCTTACAATCAATTGTCCTATTTATATTAATGAATTATTAATTGAGTATTTGTTTATTTGTTGTCCTAAAGTAGGGACGTTGAGGTCAGGGGAAATGAATTTCCTAACGTTTTAACAAGTGAATTAGTTGGAAAAGGATTTCCCCTGATTGGTCAGTCTCTACTTGTTTTGTAGTCACGTGATCAGTGGTAACTTTGTTAACCCCGTGCTAAGTATTGTCTTTTAGCGTTGGACACTTCAAGTGTACAGTTACAACTTTACTTTTGATTTTAGGAAATTAATTTCCGTTAGACCCAGATCAGAAAAATAACAATTTTATGTAAATGTGTAGAGCTTCAACTAGAAACACAAATACATTGTATTGTTTGGACATCCATGGATTAAGAACAAGATATGTGTAGCATATGTTTCCTTCAGATTGATTGATGTTAAGATTGTGTTTATTTTGTATATGTAGTGAAATATGGATGATTTGAAATATACACAGCAATGTCCAAGCGCTCCTATTCATATTAATAAATTATTAATTGAGTATTTGTTCTCCTTAAATAGGGACGGTGAGAGTCCGGGATGGGCCCCAGTGCTACGCGCTGATTGGCCAACACGCTGACTTGGCATAAGGCAAGCATCAAATATTTATTGTCTCAAAATCCTGAAAAATAATTCAAAGAAAATTTCAAAACTTGAAAATATATGTGCTTCATTGCTTTGTTTTCTTTAGTGATGGGTATTATAAATGATATTCTAAATCTCTCTCTCTCTCTCTCTCTCTCTCTCTCTCTCTCTCTCTCTCTCTCTCTCTCTCTCTCTCTCTCTCCCCTAAACAGAGAGAGAAAATATGGCTTCTCTCTGATACAACACTTCTCTAATACTTCTTAATTCCTTTTTACCTCTTTGTGGTTGTCAAATATCCCTCAATACTCGCAGAATATCTCTAAGACCCTGAAACAGACTTTATTTCAAGAGTATTGAGATTTTGGGTAAAACTCGCTGGTAGCAGACACAAGGATTTCACAAGGTAAATAGTGAAATATATTTAGCACTTAGGTTTTCACTTCTTTTAGAGACTGCTGACATAACTACTAATACACACACACACACACACACACACACACACACACACACACACACACACACACACACACACACACATATATATATATATATATATATATATATATATATATATATATATATATATATATATATATATATATATACACGCACATATACATACATATATATATATATATATATATATATATATATATATATATATATATATATATATATATATATATATATATATATATATATATATATATATATATATATATATATATATGTATGTATACTTTTTTCATACATATACAAACATATATAAATATATATATATATATATATATATATATATATATATATATATATATATATATATATATATATATATATATATATATATATATATACATATTTGTATATATTTGTATATATACACACATATATATGTGTGTTTGTGCTCCTGTATGTGCGTGTGTTTGTAAGATGCACATTGATAAGATGCAAAGTAATTTCATGTGATGCAAATTAAAATTATTTGTCAAGAGTGAGTGATTATTGTTATCAAATATTACATTCATCGTAATAATAGAATAGCATCTACATCTCTCTGATCAAAAAATGTAACAATAAATAAGAGCTTATTACTAATTTTATTTTGCTCATAATTCATTCAAAAGTAGCAGACAAAACACACACACAAAAAAAGGTTGCAATGCAAAACGTGCAGTTTTATTTAAGACATCGAAATTGATGTGGAAGCATTATCCTTAATAACATCCATAAATATATCATCATATGAACACTCTTCAGCTATCTTATCAAAAATATTATACCCAGAAGAATCGATTGAAAGGACCCACTGGATGAAATTAAAATGTTTCTCATTTCTTAAGATAGGAATCATTGATTTGTAAATGGTAGAACAATATGATTTATTATCGGCATTAAAACTAAACATATGATAATCATTCAGAGATTTTCTTTCAACTATCAAAATAAATATCTAGCTTACTCATAACCCTATGTTAATATACGTGGGCGTGTATGCATCAAGAAATTTACGCAAGGTTCATGATAAACTGTGTAAAAGTATAATATTTTTCCAACACTCTATTGCCAAGAAAAGTCCAGAAAATCAGGGTAACGCGGTCGCTGAAATCCCTGGTGGAGTAGACTTCTTGTTGCTGCTTCTCATGTAAATCTGGTTTCCAGTATTCTCTTTCATTGTGTAGCATGCACGCACATTAAATGTTCTCCCCATTTATTTAATGGTCTTTATTCTGAGATTTAATTAACAGTGTTTTGATAGACATATATATATATATATATATATATATATATATATATATATATATATATATATATATATATATATATATATATATATATACTGTATATATATATATATATATATATATATATATATATATATATATATGTATATATATATATATATATATATATATATATATATATATATATATATATATATATATATATATATATATATATATATATATATATGCACACACACACACACACACACACACACACACATATATATATATATATATATATATATATATATATATATATATATATATATATATATATATATATATATATATATATATATATATATATATATAAGCAGAATATCTTAATCAATGTTTTTCAACGGTTAAACTCGTATAAGCTGATGAGCAATTTGGTGGATTAATGAGAGGCTTGGGTGTGGAGGAAATGCTCCCCTAAATCTTGATGAAGTCACTGGCAGCAGGGTGACAGAAAGGGTTTAAGGCGATGGACAACCTGTTTCTTCGGCTTTTACTCCTGATGTCTGGCGGTTAATCTTACTAGAATTAGTAAGGATTGGCAAGGGTCACTTGCCGTAGTTAGATAGGCACTGCACATTACAAGGAACGGGCTACCCTTTGATTTATATAGCAAATGGATCCTATATGAATCTAGTCAGTCATGGAAAGAGAAGATGAAAAAATGCCCGTCTATCTCTGGCGTAGCAGGGTGCTAAGAATCTCCCTGATTAGAAATACTAAAGGAAAATTGAAAATGTGTAATTGAAGTGTTAGAACCATGAATTAGATTGGAAAGGTACAGCAAGTGGAGAGTGAGTTTATGAAATATAGTTTGGATATCTTGGCCCCAAGTGGAAAACATTTTAATTGGATTGGTAAGGAGACTTTAGACCAAGGAAATATATATATATATATATATATATATATATATATATATATATATATATATATATATATATATATATATATATATATATATATATATATATATATGTCTATATATATACTTAGGAAGATCAAATGGGGTTGGAAGAGAATGAGTAGGAATAATGATGACACCAAGAACAGTAAATTGTTACTAGCAAAGTTTAAATCAAAGCAGTGTAATATAAGTATTATGGTATGCTATGCTCCAACAAATGATTCTCCTGAAGAAAGGAAATATGAATACTATATAAAACTGCAGAGTGTGAAAGATGAGATCAAAGAGAGAGATATGAAAATTGTGAATAGTGATATTTAATGCTAAATTTAGGAGAAATAATCAATGGATAGAGAATGTGATGGGT
>NC_090750.1:4637110-4639610 GCF_036898095.1 Palaemon carinicauda
TTTAATATATATATATATATATATATATATATATATATATATATATATATATGTATATATATATATATATATATATATATATATATATATATATATATATATATATATATATATATATATATATATGTATAATTATTATTATTATTATTATTATTATTATTATTATTATTGTTGTTGTTGTTGTTGCTTCTATTGTTCTTATAATTATTATTATTATTATTATTAGTAGTAGTAGTAGTAGTAGTAGTAGTAGTAGTAGTAGTAGTAGTAGTAGTAGTAGTAGTAGTAGTAGTAGTATTATTAATAATATTTTTATTATTATTATTATTATTATTATTATTATTATTAGTAGTAGTAGTAGTAGTAGTAGTAGTAGTAGTAGTAGTATAATTATTAATAATTTTTTTATTATTATTATAATTATTATTATTATTATTATTATTATTATTGTCGTTGTTGGTTTTATAATTATTATTATTATTATAATTATTATTATTATTATTATTATTATTATTAATATTTTCTTTTTATTATTATTATTATTAATATCATTATTTTCTTATTATTATTATTATTATTATTACTAATTTTATTATTATTATTATTATTATTATTGTTATTATTATTTTCATTATTAATACTATTATTATTATTATTATTATTATTATTATTATTATTATTATTATTATTATACTTATTTTTATTATTATTATTATTATTATTATTATTATTATTATTATTATTATTATTATTATTATAACCTAGCCACCAATGGGTGCCGGTCGCAAGCCCGGATAAGTAGGGAGGGTTGGTGTCAGGAAGGGCATCCGACCGTAAAAACCTGTCCTAAAACCTTAAATGGAATGAGCCGAAATAGGGAAAGAGGTAATACTAGGGCGTACTCCGTAAACAACGCACAGAGACATTGCCCTAACATTGTGATAAGACGAGCGCTACTGCATCAGGTGCGGGTGCAGCTAAAGAAGCGAGCTCGCTTTGGACTCAAAATATGTCAGCTTATTGTTGGGTCCATGACTGGGAGATGTAGAGAAGTGGCTGACTTGATGAGGGAAAAAAAAAGTATATGCTATGTGTGTGCAGGAAACACGGTGGAATGGAAATAAAGCTAAAGAGTTGGGTGATGGATATAAGCTATATTATAGCGGAGCTGATAAACAAGGTAGGAATGGAGTTGGCATAGTACTGTCTGGTGAGCTGAAAAATGCGGTGATAGAGGTGCATAGAAAGAATGACCGTATCATCAGATTGAAGATGTGTTGTGGAGGAGAGATTCTGAATATTATAAGTGCATATGCACCTCAACTTGGTTGCACAGAAGAGGAGAAGGGAAATTTCTGGAGAGACATGGATGGAGTAATGCAAGAACTGGAAGAACAGGAGAGGGTCATAGTGGGGGCAGATTTGAATGGCCATGCTGGAAGTGAGAATGAGGCAATTGGTCGGGTGTATGGGGATCATGGAATTGGGGAGAGAAACCCAAAAGGAGAGAGTGTAGTGGACTTTGCTGTGTCATTTGACATGACAATAGTAAATACATTCTTTAAGAAGAAAATGAACACCTAATAACTTATAGGAATGGGGGAAGATGCTCACAGATAGACTACTTCCTGTATAAAAGGATAAAGCTGGTGGAGGTCAAGAACTGCAAGGTTATCCCAGGTGACCAACACAGACTGCTATGTATGGATTTAGCCCTAAAAAAGGGAAAAAAAAAGCTAAAGCTAAAGGGATAAGGAAAATTAAATGGTACAAACTAGTGAGGAAGGAGATAAGATGAGAGAGTTTAAGAGAAGGGTTTTGGAGGATATTGATATAGGAATTGATGTTCAAGAATGGTGGACACAAAATGCAGCAATAATAAGAAGGCATGGAAAGGAGCTGCTAGGAGAGATATCTGGTATCATATGGAAAGAAAAGGAGAGTTGGTAATGGAGTGAAGAAATTGAGAAAGTTGTAAAAGATAAGAAGGAGGCAAAGAAGAGATGGGAAGAGTCGTAGTCAGGGGAAGAGAGAGAGAGGTTCAGAGAGAAAAAACAAGATGGTGAAGAAAGTAGTAGCCCAAGCTACAGCTAAGACATATGATGATGTGTATAATGAGCTGGGGATAAAGGAAGGCTTAAACAAAATGATCAAGCTATAAAAGACTAGAAATAAGAGTACCAAAGATATTACACACATCAAACAAATAAAAGATCTAGATGGTGTAGTACTTAACAAGGAGGAAGACATTGTAAAGAGATGGAAAGAATATTTTGAACAGCTGTTAAAGGAAGAAAAAGATAGATTATTAAGAGAGGATGGACTGGTTAATTTTGGCATGGTAATAAGTTTCTCTAGGCAAGAAGTAATAAATGCACTGAGGAGGAAGAAGAATGGGAAAGCAACTGGGCCAGACATGATTCCTGTGGAGGCATGGAAAGCATTAGGAGATGAAGGAGTAGATATACTGTACGATCTCATGATAAAAATTTTTGAGCAG
>NC_090750.1:4647110-4672110 GCF_036898095.1 Palaemon carinicauda
AACAGTTGGATATTAAACACACAGAATTTAAAAGATAACTATGAAGTAATGGGAAGAAACATGGTGAAAGACGACACAGTTCTTCCATTTTGACAAATTGTCACCCTACATTCATTACATGGTGGTTAAGGTTTCACAAAGTGTTCGTGTTAGGGGGCTTAAGTAACAAAAAAATGTCATTGCACAAACAATCAAACTTTGGGCCACAGCCATTGACAATGATAAAATAAAACTTGCAAAATCAAGTAACAAGATATTATGGTCAGCAAATTAAAATGTTGACATTTATTAACGATTTTATTCATCACCTTATATTCGGGCTGATAGATGGTTTTGTTTACCATGTTTATTCTATGTAAGCAGCATGCATTTTACAATGTATTGTGCAGGTATTAGGAAGGTTAATAATTAATTAATACGTTTGTTGATGTTTATAATAGACTATGTTGGTTATAATGAATAAGTGCTGCAAGACCCATTGGAAATCAAACAAAAGTTGCCCAATACACAAACTGAGAACAATGCCTATTTAACAAACTAGGCTGCCTAATTTGCGAATAAAGCTGCCTAGTTTATAAATAAGGCATAGTAATAAAATGTGTTTACAAGTTAGGCAATGCCACTGCCTAATATACAAATTAGGCAAAATGATTGCCAAGTTGACAAATTAGCCAATTCCTCAAATTAGGCACGACATATATATATATATATATATATATATATATATATATATATATATATATATATATATATATATATATATATATATATATATATATATATATATATATACACACATATATTAATACTTGCTAAACTTCATCCCTAGATGGAAAAGTAGGATACTCTAAGCCCAGAGGCCCCAACAAGGAAAATAGTCCATTGAGGAAAGGAAACAAGGAAAAATAAAATATTTTAAGAACAGTAAAAACATTAAAACAGATATTTCCTTTATAAACTATAAAAACTTTAACAAAACAAGAGGAAGAGAAACTAGTTAAAATAGCGTGCCAAGTGTAACCTCAAGCAAGAGAACTAACCCAAGACAGTGGAAGAACATGGTACAGAAGCTATGGCCCTATCCAACACTAGAGAACAATGGTTTGATTTTGCAGTGTCCTTCTCCTAGTAGAGCTGCTTACCATGGCTGAAAAGTCCCTTCTACCATTACCATGAGGATATTAGCCACTGAACAATGATATTGCAGTAGTTGACCTCTTTAGTGAAGAAGAATTGTTTGGTAATCTCAGGTGTATGAGGACAGGAGAATCTGTAAAAAAAAATAGGCCAGACTATTTGGTGTATGTGTAGGCAAAGGGAAATTGAACTGTACCAGTGAGAATGATCCAATGTTGTACTGTCTGGCTAGTCAAAGGAACCCAAAACTCTCTAGTGGTAAAAAAAAATAAAAAAGAAATAAATAAAAAAGTTCCATTCGGAGAAGGAGGCTCAATAATTCCCAGTTTGTTAATGGTCCCAGAATTCTATAGTTCTTCTTCTACGAAGTATGTGTTTTCTTCATCTCTTGTTAGCTCCGAGTAAACAGATGGGAGTAGCACAAAGTACTTTTTTGATTCAGGTTTTAATATTCTGTCATTCACAGTAATGTGCGCGGTGGTTGATAGGATCACTTAGAGAGACGAGGTGAATGCAAGTAAAGGGTATATAAGAGATAACGAGCTTCTAAACAATCAGTTGAGAACAACAATATCACAATATCTCTAACAATCTAAAACAAGTGATGGAAAAATTAAACAGTTTTTTCTTATTATTAGTGAAGGAAAAAAAAAAAAAAAAAAAAAAAAAAAAAAATAGCATTATAGTGTATGAACGTTTATGATACACGGGCTGTACGGTAATACAGGCACCAGATGATTTTTTATTCAGATCGAATGTCATTCAAGCGAAGAATAAAGTCCTGTGTTCCTCTTTATTGTTGATGGTAGTAAAGTGTTTCGCAATTTAATAAAATTCTAGCATTGATTAATCTTGAATAAGTGAAATGCACATTCTATCTTATTCGAGGATTATTACACACTTAAACCATTGATTTACAGTATATGGATGTAAATAAAATACCTATCCGGTAAATCTTTCTTACTTGAATGTGAAAAAGTAATATCAGCAATTATATAAATTTTATGATAGAGATCTTATAAACTCTTTAATCCTGAACTAATAATCATCAGGATACAATGAATATCTGTTCCCAACAGTGAATCATCACAAGGAAATTCAAGTGAAAAGTGCTTTTGAAATTGACATCGTCATTATTTCAACCTTGATTAAAATGCCTTCATATTTCCATTTATAAATCAATTAATATTACTTTGTTTAACTATATATTGATACTATGTTATGTGAAATATCTGTTCATTGTTATTTTAATAAACAGGATTTGCACTTCATGAGCCTTTAGCGATAAGCATTTTATTTTGCACGATCAAAGGACTGGTTGCCTGTCCAGCAGATCTGTCTGTGAGATCAGAGGGACAAACGTGTTCTACGTAATCCTGATTAGACCAAAGGACGTTCAGCATCATCAGATGATCAGGGGAGCCGGAGAGGGACCAAGGATAATTTTTGAACATGGTATAAAAATATCATCAATGAAGAATGATGCCCAGTTTTATGCGTTCTGTCTGTAGTTTTCTTTAATACATCTCTCTCTCTCTCTCTCTCTCTCTCTCTCTCTCTCTCTCTCTCTCTCTCTCTCTCTCTCTCTCTCTCTCTCTCTCTCTCTCTCTCTCTCTCTCAAGAAAAAAAGGTTGAATCGATCAGCTTATCAAGGCCTTTGATTAAAATATTCCAGTATAATTCTGTTTCTTTATAATACAGTTTGCAACAATTCTGTAGCTTCTAATTATACGATGTTTACCGAAGAGGTGGAAGATGTGCTCATGGAATTCAAACTGAGAAAGAAAATCTGTTCACACGCATTGCCGTATTTAATAGAGATCGGTTGAATAAAAACAAAAGAAAATTCTTATTTTCTCTCTGAACATGATGTTAAGCTTAATTCTATCATTTTATTATTCTATAATTTTCGTTAATATTGCTTACTATTATTATCATTTTCATTGCCATTCTCCTTTGCTTTTCGTAACTATCGTTCTTTGAATCCCACTGCGAGACTTGAACACTGTTTATCTTGAAACCTATTGTGACCTATAAGCACAATTCCCTTTAGAATTCCTCTACCGAGTGTCATTATCCTGATGCATCAGGTGCTTGGCGGACTGCTGCCAAAAGTGGAGAGCAGCTTACTGAAATAGGTTAGAAATATGTGGTTGAATCATTCCTTGGAATTGCGTAGAAACACATTCCTTCCATAAGTCTCTTTCTGTTTGAGAATGGGGTGTAAATCTGCATATCCTTCTGATGGTTAGAGGTGCGTGAGGAAAAGGCTACACACTTGCATCCCCTTTAGATAGTCATTTGGAGGATTCAAAATCATAAAAGGCATTTGTTATATTCCTATCATGTCAATTTAAGTTTGAGAATGGTTTAAGCATTTGTAGTCTTTGGACCTCCTCGTTAATTTTGGCATTATTTCCTGAAGGTAAAAAATTGCGGGAGGTTTTGAACATCTCATTCTTTACAGATGATACCGTGGGATCAGTACTGTCTTGGATACCTAAATTCCTTACAGTTTTTTACGCGAATTTGGAAATGGTTGAGACAACTGCATTCTTGACTGGTTCTATCATGAGATTGTTTGGCAATGGTGTGGACACATAACTTGTTACCAGATATTAGCATAAGATTAGTAATGCCTTGGACATCAGCTTTCTTCACCGATGGTCTTGGAAGTTCAACAATTATTTAGACACTGGTCTTAATTACAGATTTTATTTTGAGTATGGGAATGGTTTGCTAATATTCATTGTTTACAAATATCAGTAACGAGTTTAGGAATGGTTTGGACATTTTCATATTTACAGATTTCCTTTTTAGGTTTTGGTAATGGATTGTATACTTACTTCACCTCTCCTCTCTATCTATATTACAATGCTATGACTTCTTCTTCAAGTCTTTCTTTATTTACACACCAGTTATAAGCAACAGTTGGCTCACTGGTAGGAATATAATTTGCTGTACAGGTTAGCAGTCATTTTGAGATTCCATTAAAACAACCCACACGCACTATTCCTTTATTTTTCTGGTTCAAGAGAGAGAGAGAGAGAGAGAGAGAGAGAGAGAGAGAGAGAGAGAGAGAGAGAGAGAGAGAGAGAGATGATTTGATAGCTCTTTTATAGACATAATCATTACAATAACTGTATTTTCAATTTTTTTTCAATTGCACAAAAGAAATATCAAATTATTATGTAATGATCGTATTATAAAGAAATAGACGAACTAACTATTCACTGCTACGTCATTAGCGTAACCCAATTTGTATTTACGAGTATTTGTGGTAATATCAACTAATATGCAAATAGCCATTATTCGTGTACTTACAGCTGTATGTTGCAGGAAATGATCCAATATTATTTTGTAAACAGGAATATACTTGTGATGCAACTGGGCGGAATTATGCTCATCGATTATGTCCAAAACTCACTGTTTGTCTGTATACAGTATGTATTTACCTGTCTGTCTGCGAAGCCATATAAATTATATGTATATCATTAATAGCGAACTCTTCATTGTCTGGTACATATGCCAGTGTCTCGAACTAAATTAGTGAATAAACTATGTTACTTGACTTCAATAGATGAGTTATCTTTGTCCGTCTGTCAATATGCTGTTAGAATATAACATTTATTCTATGACAGCGCCATTAATTATTTTCTTTCACGGATTAAATTACTCTAACGTTACTTGATTTAGGAACTTTAAGGCCGGTTCAATATGAAATAATCACCTTACCACATCTTGTTAACAAAGAAAGGGAAATTAGATCCCAAATAAATTCACGAATTTATTAAAAAAGAAATATTTCTTTATAAGTAGAAAGTCTCTCTCTCTCTCTCTCTCTCTCTCTCTCTCTCTCTCTCTCTCTCTCTCTCTCTCTCTCTCTCTCTCTCTCTCTCTCTCTCTCTCTCTCTCTCTCTCTCTCACTTTTTTTCCCGTATCACATGTAAAAGAAAAATACTACAGTATTTGTAGATGAAGCTTTATCGTTTATATCATCCACATTTCAAGATGATATTAAGTTTTTACGGTATTTTCGAAAAATATAATGAAAAATAATAGTAGCCTGTAACAAACCTATAAAGAATCCGTCATAATGAATAGAAAAAAAAAAGTAAAAATATACTTTGAAGTTTGAATGGGAGAATTTATTTGTAACATGAAAAGCAAATTCAAGTGTTTTGGTGATATTTAAAATATGCCATTAAGATCTTTGTAACAAAATGGTAAATATATTTTAAAACTTGTCACTCAGAAATATGGGGAAAATTCCAAAAGAAATATCATATATAAAAATCAATGCTTTAAAAAAGAATTGAAAACTAAAAGCATTCTAATACAGCAGAATAAAATATATGATGATTTTATTTTGTATTCTTTTTGACAGCTTCTAAGTTAAGTTCTTTATTCCAGAAAATAGTAAAAGAATGAAGAAGATATGAAGGAAGAGGAAAGTAAATCCTCTGATGAAAGTCATTTCACTAAAAGTTTTCTCCCAAAGGAGTTTCGTAACAGCGTTTGCTACCAAAATTGAGTTTTTTTTTTTTTTCTTTTATGAATTTCACTATTCTTTTCTTTTATAACATCAACGCATGTTCATTTACTTTCCGAAATTAGTATAATATCATATTTCAAACAGTCTTCAGATTTAGTAAACAATTGGAAATGAATATTCTCTTTATATTTCGGTATTAGTAAATCAATATGTGTAAGAGGAGAGGATGATGATGATTAATAAATCAATATTCACGTCTAATTGGTGAGATTAATCATATTTACCAGATCTTTTATGGATATATTATAGAAATAACAAGCATACCATATATATATATATATATATATATATATATATATATATATATATATATATATATATATATATATATATATATATATCTCTAGGTTCAACTGAATTTCCTTATGCGTCCGTGTGACGGAATATCTAAAACTAGGTTTGCCAACTCTGCCTTAGGCTTCATTATTCCAAATATCAATTTACTGGTAAATGTTGAAGACAGAAAAGTTTCCTAGAAAAAATCTATGTGTATTAAAATATTCACGTTGAAGGTAAGTGTTTACCTTTTGAATTAGGTATAGGATTTTTACGTCTCAATTATTTATATTTACACTTCAAGGAAGCATAGTCAGTGAACGGTATATGGTATCTTGTTAGTTAAAACGATTGCAACCAGTCTAATTAACAATCAGGAATTAAGTGATTACATGGCTGCTTAAAGACATAAAAGCCTTTGCAAGAGCATAGGGGATTTTTATAAGCATGCAGGTCCATGAGATAAAATAGAGAGAAAAAAGTAATACCGAGTGAAGGAATATCCTATTTTTACAGGAAACACCGCATCGGTTATTGATCTATTAAAAAAAATATATATAAAAAAGTCTGTTTTCAGAACTCTCGTTTGATTGCTCGTGATTGCTTTGTATTGGAAGACTATAATTGCGTCCATTTCCATAAGACTTTTTAATCTTTTCAAAAGCCATAGATTTAATCTTAAAACATTAGGATTTTACATTCTGTTAATGAAAATAATATAGTATACACATTATATAGATACACACACATGTAGACACACATGCACACATACACACACATATTTTTGCATCAAGGGCCTGACTCAGTCAAGCACCAAAGCCCATTACGTTCTTGCAGCGATCCCTGAGGACACTTTCCCGGAAATCTCCGATTGACTGTGCGAACAAGTGGACACCCCAAAAACGTACGAAACTCTCGGATCCTACCTCCTGGAGCAGTACTCGCCATCACAAGCCACCAGGATAACGAAACTTTTTCAGCTCTATCACCAACCGTTGGGGAACTGAAGGGTTTTGCTTGCTCTTAGGGAAATGGCCTATCCCTCGCCTGTAACCTGCCGCATATATATATATATATATATATATATATATATATATATATATATATATATATATATATATATATATATATATATATATATATATATATATATATATATATATATATATATACATATATATATATATATATATATATATATATATATATATATATATATATATATATATCGTCGTCGTCGGCGCCCACTCGTGTCCGATTATTGGGTTCTGTCGTTAGCCATCAGCCTCCTGAGAAAGAGATGAAGAAGGGTGGAGGAAAGGACAGAATGCCAGTAGCTGGGTATATTGTTTTGGGTGGTCGTGGCTTTGCAACGGCCACGCACACACACTTGGCCTACACCGTTTTCACCGCGGCTCAAGACATATGAGACAGGCGGCTTCTCCGATGTTGGTTGCATCGGGCTGCCGGGTTCTTGTTATGTCAAGGCCCGCCTTGTTGCCTGCCCGACAGGCATTGCCCTCTTTCGCCGGCGCTGGAAAGCTCCGCCGTTGGGGTCTTGTTTGGTTTGATTTTGGAGTTTTCCTTCTTCTAGCCTTTCCCTATCTTAAATAAAGGAGAAGGTCTATAGGGGTCCAGTCTTGGTCTGGTCTCTCAGAACTGGCCTTAGCGGTATGATTGAGCCTGCCAGGGTGGATAAACTACCCCACTGCCATTGCCCAGCCCATCATTGAGACACTTAAGCCCCTCTACTGCAGCAAAGTGCTGGACCATCAGAGGGGATATATATATATATATATATATATATATATATATATATATATATATATATATATATATATATATATATATATATATATATATATATATATATATATATATATATATATATATAGATAGATAGATAGATAGATAGATAGATAGATAGATAGATAGATAGATAGATTTTTATCGACCAAAAATTCAACAATAAAAATTGAAATAAACATAATTATATATAAACATGAATCAATTACACATATCGGGACATTTACATTATTTGATACACAATGTAGTCCATGAAATTACAAGATTTATAATAGTTCCTCAGCATATGTCACAATTAAAATAATTAAACATATTTCCTATAAATCCCTTTAACGTAAAATTAAAAATTACTATTAAATCAAAGAAAATATATCTAAGGTAAGAAGCTCAAGAATGAGTGGGCAATTTTCACAGTGGTGTGCACATCTTCGGAAAGAATCTGATGAAATGAATTTATATTATAATTAATTCGTATACTATGTGTAATAAGGCATGACTCCACCATATGTAGCTCCATTTATACCTCGCCACATGGGCAGAGTCTCTCCTCTACTGGGAGGCAACCTCAACCTCTTCTGTTCCACCTACTCGTTTCAATAGCAAGGTTATGAGAGCTTAACCTTAATCTAGTAAAAGAAGTTCTATATATGTGGTTAACATTTATCTTTTTAGTATATACATCGTGCACCGTAAATTCAGGATTCAATAATCTATATTTTTCTCTAGGAGATGAATTATATTGTATTATAGCCTGAAGTGAATCTACTCTGTGCACTTTGGGTACGGTGCCTACCCGAACCTGTACAAGCTGTCATCCCCGATGTCGATATTTTCCTCGTGAAGGACCTGATGGCCCAAGTTGACGCACTTATGGACAGCCACTTCACCAACTTCAAGACCTCTATCAACGCCTTCACCCTTGATATAGTGGACAACTATTTAACATTAACCGAAGATGACGTGAGAGCTATAGGATACTGAAGCCCACCCTGTGACGTGCCGGAGAGGCGACAAAACCGACCAACACCAACCACTCACTCACGGCCCACCCGACTTCTATAGCTACTTCCAGATGCCCATCGGCCACAGTTATTGTAATAATACTTCTTATTCTGGGCTACTGTGAAGAAATGAGTGAATGGTTGTCAGTGAAAAAAAAATAAGTAGGCCATCTCTTGTAGCAGTAGCCTCCGCTTTAAACTTTTCTTTTTACGTGATATAGGTACGAGAGTGAGACATTTGATACTCACGGTTGCTCTCAGCTCTCTACTGCCAAGGCCACTTTCCAGTGCATGGCGTAGTCTGTCTAAGTCTGCCGATGTCCACCTGGTTGCTGCCAACAGACATGCAATACCCACCCATAGTTATGAAATCCTCACAATATCATTTGGAAGCGCCAAATATAATTGGAAGAGTCTCATGGCTGACATCACATTGCCAATCCTTGGTGCAGACTTCCTCTCATATTTCCAACTCGTAGTTGATGTCGCTCACCATCAATTAATCAACTCTGATTCCTACTCCTCGATACCTCTCCAACCATTTTTCTGACCTCGCTATCCATGTCAGCTCGCCCATGGATGCCTACGGCCACCTCCACACGTCATACCCGGATGTTTTTCACCCAAAACTTCTTCAAACCCCCATGGTTCCTACTAAACATAGTATCTATCCCCATATCAAGAGGACGGAGCCTCAGTGTTTGCCAGATTCAGGCATTTGGCACCAGATCATTTGGAAGCCACCAAACAAATGTTCACCAAAATGAAAGAAATGAGCCTTTGATAAAATACTCAAGCCCATGGCCGTCACCCTTACACATCGTCCTGAACAGACAGACAGAAGTAGTTCACTACCCATTTCTCAAACGTTGCTGACGTGGCATTCTACTTGCACAGAGTGAAAAATTTTTTCTACGCTCGATCTCCTGAAGGGGTATCATAAGGTGCCCATGAACCCAGAAGTCATCCCCAAAATCGTCAAAACTACCTTCTCCGTTACATACAACTTCAATTACTCCTGTTTTGGCCTTTGTACTGCTTGGACCACTTTTCAAGGCTTCAAGGATGGTATCATAGAGGACCTCCCCTTCTGTGTATGTCATGTGGATGACATACTTTTGCTCTCTTCCTCCGAAGACGAACTCCTCCGTCACCTAGACATTGTGCTCGACCACCAACCACAGAATGACTCTGTTCTCGGGTTTGACAAGTGTATCTTTGGCGTCAATGAAGTATCGTTCCTAGGGTACCGCATCACTCCTGAAGGAGTCCGCCCCCTGCCTAAGAAGGTAGCAACCGTTCAGAACTTCCCCACGCCCTGGATCATCAAAGCACTGCAAGAATTCTCGGCCATGATCAACTAGTATCACAGTTCCCTGCTAGCCATATCCGCCACTCCTGCCCCTCTAGGCCTCCCTTAACGGTAAACCAATAAATCTGAATTTAGCTCCGCATCATGAAGAGGACGTCTGTATTACAAACAATGCCCTATCAACCGCTGGTGCTCTTATTTTTTCTTAGATACATTTACATTTCATGCTCTCTAGTGATGTCAGCGACGTCGCTATTGGTGCACTACTCGAGCACGTGGTCATTAGCTCCCCCGGCTCATTGACATTCTTTAGTAGAGATTTGTCTGAGAGAGAACTGGGCTACTCAACTCTCGAATGCAAATTGCTGGGGGTACACTTTGCTCTCTATCACTTTCACCACTTCATGGAAGGTACGCCCTTCGTCATTCACAAGGGCCACATGCCTCACGTGCTGGCCTTCACTAGACAGTCTGACGCCTGGTACACCTGTCAACGCCAACATCTCTCTGCTGTGGCTGAATATGATTGTACCTTTTAACACGTCCCTTGGAAAATAAATCACGTTGATAATGCCAGTCAAGGATCACTTTGGCCGCAATTAATCTGGGATTGAATTACAATGCCTTAGCAGAAGCACAATGAAAAGATCCAGAGCACTAACCATGTAGGACATACTTCATATCCATCCATTTGGGGGACATTGATATACCTTACATATATATTTATTTATGATAGAACAAGTGAGTATAACTGGCTGTTATTAGTAATATAACAAAGTGGTTGTTTAAAGTAGAGCAGTTTTATAAATATGTTGTTATAGTGGGTTGGTGATCATTTACCAAAGAGCAGTTAACATTTACCTCTATGTAAATACTTATCTCACTAGTCTGTATATAGATATTGGTTTAAGAGGATTATTGTAGCTTCGGTTAAAGACAAATAAAGAAGGTTTAACGACATCGGTATTATCTCTTATCATTCCACCAAGTACAAATGGGATATAACAGATGGAAAGGAGGAAAAGGATTGTAACCGAAATAGGAAATGGACCCAGGATGAAGTAGATAGGATAGAAGATATTTTATCTGCACATGGAATGTTTTCTGTAAATATGGCACGTATGGACACAAGAAAAACAGCTATTAAATGTTATATATGTAAAAAGAATTTAATGAACAGGATGGAAAAGGAACAGCATATCAAAATTATGCATAAAATTATTTCGACAAGTGTGGTAAAAGACGGTGCCTATGATTTAACAGCAATCATTACAATGGGAAAAACTATTGGTGAAGAAATTGCCAAAGGATTGGAAGCGAAAAGATCAACACAGATTACTAAAGCGAAACCTCCACCAATCTGGGTTGGTCAAACTTTTGAAAAGTTTTTTCATGAAATAGAAGCATGGAATACCTCGAACAAGGATGATAATTTTACGAAGTATACTGATTCAGTAGAGAGCCTGAAGACAAATGATAATATCAAAGATTATGTTTTTTTCTGTGATATTGGATAAAACATCTGAGGCTCTAAACAAAAATGTAGCAGCAGTTTTGGAAATTCTTAAGCAAAAGTATGCAAAAACTACAGCAGAGAAGTTTATTGATATTCTCAAGTCAATCTTGGAGAATTTTTCGTAAAGGAAGAGGATACTAATGAAACTTACTGGGACAAGTTTGAAGTCTTGATATGTGATTGTATGAGAGAGGAAGTTACTCTAAATTTGTATTACTTGTTAGGTGTTATGATGGTAGAAAAGCATATGATCGGGGGAATATTAATGCAGGAGAGAAAAGAAGACTGATGGATGCTATGGAGACACATGATGGAACTGATAAGAGACGGCGAGAAGACAATGAATTTTTTAATCCTCTAAAGATCGAATCCAGAGAGTTGAAAATCGAAAATAATAGAAATATTAGAACTAAATTTTCAGGATCATCTGAGAATTTGTCTACGGTTCACTATGGCGAAAATAGAAGTAGATGGCAAAGATGGCAAAATTTTAAGCAAAGGCCTGATTTTCATAGATTTCGTAGATCAGATTCTAATCCAGGATTTTGGAGGACTCACTCTGGAACATATAGGAGAGCTCCCTCGCGTACACCATCAAGACCAGGATCATCTTCGAGGCAGTCATCCAGTTTTAGACCATACTTCAATGGCAGGCCATTTTCAAATGGAAGATCATCTTCTATTAGTAGGCCTGTGTCAAATGATCGGAAACAGCAGCAAAATTTGACTAAAAGACTGATTAAGGTCGAAGAAAATGTAGCAAAAATCTTGGAAAAGATTTAAGAAATGTTGAAGAAAGGAAAGAATGTGAATTTTGTAAGTATGGAAGAAGTATCAGAGATCATTGATGTAGATATCAGCGATGTAATGTTTGTTAAAGAAGTTACTGAAGTAGGAGCTCTGATTTTGGATACTGGTTGTCCAAGTAGCTTAGTTGGAAAAAGTTGGATAGAAAAATATCTGAAGAAGAATGGTATTATGAAAGAAAATTTGCATAAAATATGTTTCCAAAAATTCAGATTTGGTCCAAGTAGAATATATATGAAAGTAAGGAAATTATAGAAATACCAATAACAATAAAGGAATCTGAAATATCTGATACTTTCAGAAGGATTTTGTTTGGATCTTTTGTGCTAGATGCTGAAAATGTGCCTTTTTTGTGTGGTATAAATACTATGAAAAAATGGAAAATGAACCTATGTATGCACAGAGATAAAGTGACAATCAACGACGACACAACCCGTGAGTTCGAATGTATGTATACTGCAGGAGGTCATATGGTTCTTCAGCTGTATGAGGATAGAGCATTTTGGACTAAAGACGCCACTGTATTTTACTTGAAGAAGGAAGTAGATATAGAGAGTTATGAGATAGGGGAGAAGATTCATGAAGTAGCCAACCACAAGAATGAAAATGAGCTACTTCATGCATATAGGAATGCAGGATAGCTTAATGAGAAAATGCGAGAAACAATAAAAGAAGTGTGTGAAAACTGCAATATATGTAAAAAAGGCAAGAGATCCAAGGGCCCTCCTAAAGTTGCATTACCAATAGTTTCTGATTTTAATCAGATTGTAACCATGGACTTGAAACAATATGGAGAGATTTATGTATTATGGATGATCTGTTCCTTCACCAGATTTATTCAAGGAGCTGTTTTGAAGGATAAAACCCCCGAGTCAGTGGTTGAATCTCTCAACACAGCATGGAGCTGGAGGTTTGGGTTCCCTTCTCAAGGATACTGGGCAGATAATAGGCCAGAGTTCAAGAACCACGAAGTTAACGAGTTTGCTTCAAAACTAGGTTTTGAAGTAAAATTTGGTGCAAATTACTCACCCTGGAGCAATGGAATAAACGAACGTAACCATTATTCTGCAGATATGACAGTGAAGAAAATTCGAGAGGCAGATAAGAAAATTTATTTAAAGAAGGCTTTAGAGATGGCTGCTTGGACTCATAATACAAACACCAATTATTTAGGATATAACCCTATGCAGTTGGTGACAGGAAAGGCTGTAACAATACCTGGAATTTCTACAGGAAATGTAGCCACTGAGTCGATGTTTGACAGTGAGAATGTGAAGTTAATGATCGAGAGACATCACATGATCACCAAGCAATTGAGGGAAGCTGAATATTCCTCAAAGCTGAAAAGGGCTCCACAACAGCAAAACAATAAATTTAATAACATAATTTACAAATAGGGGGATATGGTATTTTACCAAGATAAAATGAAAAAAGCCTGGTGTAGTCCAGTAAAGGTTTTCACACACAGAAGAAGAGATATTTACATTTGGGTGAATGGCGATTTAAAGAAATTAGCCAGTTGCAAAGTACAACTTTTCTCCCAAAGAAATATTCCTTCGGAAATTTAAATAGACGTAAATAACGAAGCAAAAGCAGTGGACTCTACTCCTAAAATGGCAGGAGAAGAGAAAATATAAGTGGATCCTTCAGCCAGTAATATAAGAATGAAGACAAGATCTCAAGATGATAAAGAGGAGACTAAGAAGGATTTCATTGGAGCATTCTGGTAGACTTCAGAAAAAACAGAGTGTTTTTGTGAGGAAATAAGAAGTTATGTAGTGGAATTGCCTGTTAAATATCACAAGATGCCAGAAGTGTTAGAAGCAAAGAAGAAAGAATATTAAAATTTTCTACATTTTGACACTGGAAGATGTAGGACAAGAAAAGATAGGCAGCAGATGGGTGATCATGAAAAAGGAGAAGCATGACGGACAAAAAACTGATTATAAAAGGAGAATTGTCGCCAAGGGATTTCATGAAAAAGAAAAACCCCAAGCTGATTCACCAGCAGCTATGTGTGAAAGCATGAAAGTCTTCTTGTCCTTGGCTGCAAATGAGAATTTTGAGCTTCAATTTATTGACATCAAAGCAGCATTTTTACAGGCCAACATACTTAACAGGAATGTATTTATAGAATCTCCAAAGGATTTAAAAAAAAAAAAAATTATTTGGAAACTCAGAAAACAATCATATGGATTGGATAATGCCAGTAGAAAATTTTGGCTGAATGTTCAGCAGATTGTCAAGGAAGAAGCTCTGAAGACCGTGAGTGGAGATGAGGCATACTACTATCAGCAGAGAGAAGGAAATCTGATTGGCATGATACTTACTCATGTAGATGATTTTTTGATATCTGGTACAAAAGGATTTGTAAAAAAAGTAACAGACTTGTGTAAAGAAAAATTACAAGTTTCAAAGATAGAAAAGAATAAATTTCGGTTCACAGGGATAAATATCATCAAAACAGAAACTGGAATAACAATCTCAATGGAGGATTATCCGAGGAGTCTTGAGAAAGTGGAAGATATCAGGAAAGGAAAAGCTATTGAACTTTTGACTAGTCAGGAACTGAAAGTATTTCCCAAGTATGTAGGAAATTTTAGCTGGTTAGCAGCCAATATAAGACATGAACTTTCTATCATAGCATTGCAGATGTCCAAGAAAAATTATAGTGCTACATTGAAAGATCTTAAAAAGGTAAATTTTGTGATTGATAAGATAAATAAATCGAATTTACAAGAGTTGATAAAAAAAGAATATTTGAAGATATGAGGATTTACAGATGCTTCCTTTAATACACATGAAAGAAGCATAAGTGGCAATCTGGTTTTACTAGGAAGTAAGAGAAATGTACGTGTGGTCCCTATTTACTGGAAGTCAAAGTCTATCCAGAAGGTATGTCATTCTACAAAGTCGGCTCAAATCAGAAGTATGACTAAGATTATTGATAACAGTCAGTTTTTTGGGAGTCAGATTGAACAGTTATTACTTGGTCAGTATAGAAAGAAAGTTCCAATCAAATTATTCAAAGATTTAATACCCATGCTAGATGCTAGAATCTGCTGCGAGTACCAAGCAGGTTGAGGAAAGGCTTCTCAGGAACAGCACACAGGAGATGAAGGACATGTTGACTGAGGGCTGTATTGAGTCTTACAGTTGGCTGGATGGAAAGGAAGACATGATTGCAGATGTTCTAACAAAAGAATGCAAATGGAATGAAGATCTTGAAATGATAATGCAGGAAAATAAATTTAAGTTTGCAAGTAACGAGGATAATCTTGAGAAATACAAAGATGGAGAGATCATGTTAATTAGCAAGACTGAAAAGCAGAGAAAGGAGAAGTAACACTTTTACTGCTTAGATCATACCTCCATTAGCTATTCAGAATTGGTTTTGCCTGATGTCTAGTGCAGTACAAAATTATGTAATAATGTCAAAACATGTTTCTGTGAAGTATCTTATGTTATGCCTGTTTGAGTAACAGAATTTGCACACCACATATCTCTGTGCCGTCAGCACTTGTAGACCTAGACTGTGGATACCTGCTCCCATGTACCGACATGTGTTTAATTTCCTTCATGGCCTTCCACATCCCTCGTGCCGTTCTGATGCACAGCTACTGAAGACTAAGCTCCTTTGGCATGGCATGACTAAGGATGCTAAGGATTGTGTCAGTACCTGTAATTTATGCCAAATCTTAAAAGTAAATCTATATAAGGATTCAGGAGGGGGCACCTTTCCTCAACCTCAGTGATGCTTTGCGTACGTTCACGTCGATGTTGTAGGTCTCCTACCCACATCAAAAGGACTTCGTTTCCTGTTTACCGTCATTGACTACTCCACTTGTTAGCCTGAAGCCATTCCCATGGAAACTGCAATGTGCGCCCCATGTACATATGCCTTACTTTCAGGAGGGATAGTGAAATTTGTTACCCCTAAGCATAAGACTCCTAACACCCCTTCTGTGTATGTTACGTGGATGACATACTTTTGCTCTCTTCCTCCGAAGAGGAACTCCTCCGTCACCTAGACACTGTGCTCGACCACCAACCACAGAATGACCCTGTTCTCCGGTTTGACAAGTGTACCTTTGGCGCCAACGAAGTATCGTTCTTAGGGTACCATATCACTCCTGAAGAAGTCCACCCCCTGCCTGAGAAGGTAGCAGCCGTTCAGAACTTCCCCACACCCTGGATCATCAAAGCTCTACAAGAATTATGGACATTATATTTTTCAGCCGCCTGGACCTAAGGTTTATTGCTTACATCTTTTAAACCAGCATGTTGACTGGTATGGTACTTTGGAACAGTTTCTAACACCGTCCTCTAATTGTTTTAGTAAAAAAAAAATCATGTCTGAACACAGATTTTAAAGGCACTTTACTATTGAATTTTAAAACTTGCCCAACCCTTTCCAGTCTAGATTTACGAATTCATTCAGATAAGCATAGTTAGGGTAGTTAGCCCTCCTATCACCCACCCACCTTTCCTCATATTTTAAACCTCACTTCGCCACCCGTATTTTCATTCATTCTTCACTCACCCTCTCTCCTTCGTTTTATCTAACTTTCTCAATTTCCAATATGTATTTTATTTCCTTAAATTATTATTCATGTTTTACTTATTTTATTCGTTATACTATTCTCTCTCTCTCTCTCTCTCTCTCTCTCTCTCTCTCTCTCTCTCTATACAATAAATGATAAATAATGAATAACATTCACCAGGAGAGGGGACTCAATAACAAATGTACAAATATGTTTGGTAGGAAAATCATTACAATAATTGAGCATGCATTTTATTTCATTCTATATCATCATGGATAAACAGGTCGTCCTTGTCATCGCTGTCCATTGTTCTGATAACGGAATCCACACCTTCATGTATATTGTGTGATGACCAGTTTTGTTACTGAAGTTCTGAACGATTCACAACTTCTCACAGCAACAACTCGCCCTCCCCATACCTCCTTCGTTGCGAACAGCTTTGCCTACTGGAGTCGCACTTGCAGATCTGCCCGAATGAATTAACACTTGTAATGTCGGAGGAACGCGTCGCTTCAGACCAAAGCTTCAATGCAGCCTTGTTGAAACAACACCACAATTGTTCGATGGGTAAGAGGCAGTCGGATGAGCTCATGACCCCATGACCAGATAGTTTTATTAACCGATCAGCGCGGTTTGGATGCCATTGAAACTTGCATTGAAGACCATACAAACTAAATGTATATTTCGTACCTTTTCAAACTAATCCGTAATTTCATGACCATTTTTTCCCGATTGAAAGAGAGTAAAAATCACAGTGCAATTGAGGTTTTAAAACTATGATTGCAACGTAGTATGTTGAACACAGCTACAATGAGCCACTTTCCTATGCGATGGGGGAATGAAACCAATATATATATATATATATATATATACAGTATGTGTGTGTATACACACAAACACACACACACACACACACACACACACATATATATATATATATATATATATACAGTATGTGTGTGTATACACACACACACACACATATATATATATACATATATATATATATATATATATATATTGTATCAGGTATTAATGTATTGGTAGTAAATTTTATTTTAGTCTTAGCCTTGTGATTTTCTTTAACTGTTAATTTATTTAAGGTTAAGTTTGGTTTTGCGTGGGCAAAGGCTGTTTTGCTAAAGGTGGCCTCCTCTCCGGTATTGGAGTGTGTAAAAATAGTTTACTCCTAACTCCCTTTATTGTTTCTTCTTGGTATTGGTGAGAGCTACCATGGACTCTGGATTGTTAACTGCCAGTTTCATCGCCTGTGTTTTTACTGTGGTCGTCATGAGAGACAAGAATTTTCTTCCTCGCCAGGAGGAAAGGAAAAAAGGAGAACGGGCCTGACTTGCATGCCTCCCACTCTTTTAACGCTGCCTTTTGGATCATCAGGATTAACTTTTGTGCTGTGGGCTCAGTTTCTGTGCCACCCACGGCATTCTGAGCTATACTAGCCTACCCTAGGCTAGTGCTTGTGAGTGGTGTGGTCTTCCTGCGGGCTAAGGTCAAGGCAGAGGAATTTTTTCCAGCCGAGTGGACGCAGGAAGGACACCTGTGCATCCTTCCAGACGTCTTTTTCGCCAGTGCGGCTGCTGTGGGGGCATTGTGGCCCGAGGAGGAACGTAGGGAGTCTGTAAACAGGTATTATCCTCTTGATATTTATTTGAGGGTAGCACTACTGTTTATATACGCCTGTTGCTACCTGTGCTCTCCAGAACTCCCTCCGATAGCAGTGACCTAATGAGTGACACTGTGCCTGGTGGCTTGCTGGGAGCCTGTGTCAGAGTTCCCCGTAGACTAGCTCCCTTAGATGCCAACAAGTGTGGATGTAACCCTTTGTTTCCTCTATAATCTGAGAGGAGCTATTAGGGTAGCTTCTGTATTTTTATAGTTTTTTCATATAGAGAACAATGTATTTACCATAGTCCTAAGGTGTTAATGTAAAGGTTAAGCTTTATAATATTAGGTAGGAATTTATGTCTCCTCCCTCCTTCCTAACCTTATCTAGTTATAGGTAAGTTGGTTTTGGGACCTTTTTTTAATGCCTATGGGTTATTATATTACTGTCTTAGGGATGCAGATTTAGAGGTTAGGTAATCCTTCCGGATTTTATACTAAGGACGTCATTTTTTTCCTGTAGTCACAAGGCTGACTGTTATTTATTTTTCTGATTTGTTTATTGAACATTGTTAAGTTTTCTCTTGTGTTTTCCTCTTAATTGATATTTTTATATTGAACACAGCAATACTACCCTCTCTTTCCTGGTGCTTTAAGAACCTGCACCACGGCCTCACAAGGGTCGTAATAATTGGTGACCGTGACAGGATTGAGAGCTCAGGGATTTCAGTAATTGGGTCAGTGGGTAGCACTCGAGTGAGCACTTGAGTGTTCGTTATCTTCTTGGTTAGTGTTGCCCTCCCCCTCTCCCTCCCACCCCCCCCCCAAATTATTTAATTTTGCAATATGGAGGAATTTGTGTTTGATCCAGCCGAGTTTTTGGGGTCAGGTGGTTGTTTGAAGAATCTGCCGGTTTTGAGTAAGAAACTTTTAATAGAATGTGCAAGGTGGTTGGGTATTGTGGTGAAGTCTTCGGACTCGAGGAAGGAAGTTTTGTTGTTAGTCCTGAGTAAGGTTAGTCAGCATATGGTTAACGCAGAGTATTTGATTGCTGATAAGGAGGAAGATTTAGGAAGAATTAGTGAATGGAGTGTGGATGTGGATAGTGGCAAGGTGAGTGTGACAGCGGGTCTAACCTTGTTTGAGGATCCTCCTCATATCGGTACCTTGTACGAAGGTCCTGCTAACGTTCCCGAAGGTCCCTTAAAGGTAGTTGGAATTTGTCTAATAATCCATTTTTGCCTCTTTATTCTGTACCAGTGGAACCTGTCACCCTCTATAATGTTTTGGGTGAATGTAAGGAAGACAAAGAATTTTAATTCATATGTAAACGCATTGAGTTGCGTAAAATTGAGTTTGTGGAAAGCGAGAGAGCTAGGCGTCAGGAGAGGGAGATGGTAATTCTGAATTTGAAAATGGCTAGGCTACAGAGAGCAAATATGGCTAGCTCACCAAAGGTAGAGTTTAAAGAGAAATTTAATTTAGGTGCAACACAAATTAGTGCCTATGTTTGATGAGAAGAACGTCCCAGAGTTCTTTAAGGTGTTTGAGCATGTGGCTACCCCATTGTCTTGGCCCACAGAGATGTGGACAGTTCTTATCCAGTGTAGGTTAATTGGCAAGGCAATTCGGGTTTAAAATGCCTTGGAGGAGGGAGTAGCTCGCAACTATCAAAATGTTAAGAGCTTGGTTTTGAAAGTATATGACAAGGTCCCTGAGGGCTATCGCCTCAGGTTTCGTAATTACACTAAACACCCTGCACAATCCTTTGTCGAGTTTGCCCGCATCGAGGAGGAACAGTTCGACGACTGGTTAAAAAGTCGGCAAGTTGTCACTTTCGCTGCGTTGCGCAAACTTCAGCTCCTTGAAAAACTTAAGAAAGCCTGTAGCAGGGAGTTGAGGGTACACCTAGAGGAGGTAAAGCCTACTAATGTGAGTAATGCTGCTCAGTTAGCGGATGAGTATGTTTTGACTCATCAGTCTGGTAGTGGAAATTTCAATTATGAAATGTTGAATAACCCTTCGCATCGCACCCCCAGGGGTGGTAGGAGAAGAGAAGCCTCCTCGTCGATTCCCCATACCCCTAAAAATAATGTTAACCCTAATTCTTTTTCAGGTGGTAGGGATATGAGTAGAGTTCAAGGAGGGTCTCCTTTCCCTAGAGTTTTTGTTAGTAGGAGTTACCCTAATGCAGGTACTACCAGGTCTAATAATAATGAAAATAAAGTTTCAGGTCATCGAGGAACTTGTTATTGGTGCAACAAACCAGGGCATTTCCAAAGCTAAGGCAATGCTTGTCGATATTACCTGGAACGTAATGATCAAAGTCCTGTGGCTTTAATTCTTGATAGGTCTAACGTAAATTGTAGTACTTTAGGCAGATCTATAGCAGTGTAGGTAGTTATGCCAAAGATGATCGTAATGCTCAATCGTGACTCGAGTTTGATAAATATGTATGGCCTGGAAAGATGATTTGTGATAACGGTGTTGTCCAGGTTGTGTTTCTTAGGGACACCAGTTCTGCCCGGTCGTTGATTTTGAAGAATTCTTTAAATGCTGGTATTAAATATACTAGTAATTTTGTAGTGTTGGGAGATTTCTCAGATTCAGTGGTGTCTGCTTGTTTGGTTAACGTCCACTTGTCTTTTTCAGGTTACGATCAGAGAACTTAGTTAGCTGTGGCGGATAGCTTGCCTATCCCTAAAATAGATGGTATCCTGTGGAATGACATGCTAGATTGGGAAGGTCGGGAGCTGTATCCCATATTGTCCGTTAATGTCAGTGTCGTGGCTATAACTATTAAGTAAGGTAGAAACATATATAGAAAGGCCCTGGTCAGTAGAGAGTAGTAGAATTGATGTAGTTAGTCCTTTTAACTTTGATCGCGACAGAGCTGCTTTTATTAGAGCTCAGAAAGAGGAATTTAATTTTGATTTTGGTGATGTCAAGGATCTAACTAAACCTAGGTTTGGTATTGCAAAAGGTATTTTATACAGGTTTAGTTGTCCCGCCACTGATGAGGTAAATAAAGTTGGTTGTATTGAACAGATCATTATGCCGTTTCAGTTCAGAAAATCTGTGTTGGAATTGGCTCATACGAATTTCTTTTCATGTTATTTAGGCATGAGAACTTTCCACAGTTTGGCTAGATATTCTTGGTAGCCTAGAATGAAAATGAGTGTAGAAAATTTTATCCGTGAATGCGAGACTTGTCAATTCAATGGGAAGCCGAACCAGTGTATTCCTAAAGCCCCGTTGCATTCCATACCAGCCATAGGTGAACCTTTTTCAGAGTTAGTTATTGATGTGGTGGGTCCTTTACCCAAGACCAAAACTGGTTATGTATATAAATCAACTATCATGGATTGAGCCTCTCATTTTCCGGAAGCTATACCTATGAGACGTATTACTTCAAAGTCTGTTTTAGAGAAATAATTGATTTCTTTTCCAGATATGGTCTACCTTGTGTAATTCAGACCAACTGTGGGACGAATTTCAAGAGTAAAGTATTTAGTGCCAAGTGTGCTGAACTGGCCATTCAGCACTTTACCAGCGTACCTTATCATCCGGACAGTCAAGGTTTGGTGGAAAGGTTTCATCAAACCTTCAAGTCTGTACTTAAGAAACATTGTTATGATTCTGGTAGCGAATGGGATGAAGCCCTCTCTTTTGTCCTCTTTGCTATTAGAAATCATCCTAACTCTTCTTCAGGTGTAGCTCCTTTCAAGTTGGTATTTGGGCACAAAGTTCGGGGACCATTAGAAATTATATTTGAGATGTTAAGATCCAGCCAAAAGGGGGAAGTAAAAGTTGAAGGGATGGTGGAAGACTTAAGGTCTAGGATGGTAAATGCCTGGAAGTTTGCCCAAGAGAATTTGGAATAGTCTAAATCCCGAATGAAGGAAAATTTTGATAAAAAGGTTAAGGTTTGTTCATTTGAAACTGGGGAATTAGTATTCGTGTTGAGTATGGATCCAGACAGTTTTCCCGAGCCGAGGTATAAGGATCCTTGGAAGGTTGTGAGGAGGTTGTCTGATGTTAACTATAAGGTTGAGGCTCCTCGTTCAAGCCTTAAATGTAACGTATTTCATATGATCGTTTAAAGCCTTATGTGGGTAGGTGTGGTGATCCCTTAGCAATCGTGTATGAACCCGTGTCTGTGGTAGTTGATGTACCTCCAGAGGAGTCCGATTACTGAGCGTGTCAGGTTATGTCAGATGCCTCAGGGGAAAATATGCAAAATTTAGAAGTTGAGAAGTAGTTTAGGACATTTAAACATTAATCAGAGAAAAGAAGTGCTTTGTTTAATCCATTCTTTTTCAGAACTTTTTCAGTATGCCCCTGGTAGAACCCAGGTTTTGAGCCATGATATTGACGGGGGGGGGGGGTGCTTCCCCTGTAAAACAGAGTCCTTACTGTCTGAACCCCGTAATATTGACTTTGGTCAGTAAGGAGATGAACTACATGTTGAAGCATGGCGTTATTCAGCCAGTGAGTCTCTGGAGTTCTCCTAGAGTACTGGTAAGGAAGGCGGATGGTAAATTCCGCATATGTGTGGATTTTCGAAAGGTTAATACCCACACCAAAGATGATTCTTTTTCATTGCGTTGTATTGATGACTGTCTGGATCGGATCGGATCTGCCAAGTTTATTACTAAATTGGATCTGTTGAAACGGTACTGGAAGGTTCCATTGTCAGCTTGTGCTCGTAAGATATCTGCATTTGTTACTCCTTTCGGACTTTACGAATGTAAGGTTATGCCCTTTGGCATGAAGAATGCTGCATGCACTTTTCAGAGATTAAGGAATAGGGTCATTTGCGGTCTGGAAGGAACAGAAATTTATATTGATGATTTGGTTGTTTATAGTAATGACTGGAATACCCATATGGTAAGGCTTCGTAAGGTTTTTGAAGGTCTAAGGTGTGCTGGGCTTGTAGTTAATTTGGCCAAGTGTGAAGTAGGGCAGGCCAAGGTTTGTTATTTAGGTCATGAGGTTGGTTTGGGTTAGGTGGCTCCAAAGCAAGCTAATCTCGAGGCAATTATAAGTTTGAAAAGACCTGGTAATGTTAGAGAAGTAAGAAAGGTGCTGGGCATCACAGGGTATTACCCCTGATTCATGTGTAGTTACTCTGATCTTGCTCAGCATCTAACTAGTTTATTATAAAAAGGAAAAAAATTTTCATGGTGTGATCAGTGTGAAAAAGCTTTTAACCAACTTAAATCGATATTGGTAACTAATCCTATTTTAACTGCCCCCGATTTTCATAAGCCATTTATTATTGCCGTGGACGCTAGTGACGTGTATATGGGGGGCCTTCTTTTACAAAGAAAGGAAAGCGGTGAGGTTAATCCGGTATCTTACTTCAGCTAAAAGTTGTTGGCAGCTGAAAGGCGGTACTCGACAATTGAAAAAGAAGTTCTCTCTTTGGTTCGATCTTTGACTCACTTTAAACCTTATGTAACAAATTTTTCTTTTCCCGTGGAAATCTGGACAGATCACAACCGGCTTGTGTTCATGGAACAGATGAAAGGAGCCAACCAAAGGTTTTTTTGATGGGTGCTTTTTCTAAAACAATTTGATTAGATTATTAAGCACGTGAAAGGCTCGGAAAATAAGATTCCTTATGCCCTATCCAGAACTACTTAAGCATGTTTTGCCTACACCTCTTCATGCGTGGCCCTGATCGTTTCTTAAATTGGGTTCGTGTGCTATGTTTCAGATTAACTGTCATTCTATGTCAGTTTTTTAGTCATTTTCGTTAAGAACTCTTTGAATCTAATTAATAAATAGTCTTTAATGTGCTCTTTTTATAGGTCTTCCATTTATATAATAAAAAAAAATGTTTTTTTGTCTTCAGGAAGGAAGATATCAGGTATTAACATATTGATCATAAATTTTATTTTAGTCTCAGCCTTGTGATTTTCTTTAATTGTTAATTTATTTAAGGTTGAGTTTGGTTTTGCGTGTGACAAGGCTGTGCTGCTAAAGACATTTGGTGGCCTCCTCTCCGGTATTGGAGTGTGTAAAAAAAGTTTACTCCTAACTCCCTTTATTGTTTCTTCTTGGTGTTGGTGAGAGCTACCATGGACTCTGGAGTGTTGACTGGCAGTTTCATCTCCTGTGCTTTTACTGGGGTCGTCATGGGAGACAAGAGTTTTCTTCCTCGCCAGGAGGAAAGGGAACAAGGAGAACAGGCCTGACTTGCATGCCTCCCACTCTTTTTATGCTGCCTTTTGGATCATCAGGATTAACTTTTGTGCTGTGGGCTTAGTTTCTGTGCCACCCACGGCGTTCTGACCTATACTAACCTACCCTAGGCAAGTGCTTGTGAGTGATGTGGACGTCCTGCGGCCTCAGGTCGAAGCAGAGGAATTTTTCCTAGCCGAGTGGATGCAGGAAGGGCACCTCTGTACACTTCCAGAC
>NC_090750.1:4682110-4687110 GCF_036898095.1 Palaemon carinicauda
GTCGCATATGCAAGTTAACCCAGACGCGGCCAGTTGAACATACAACTTTCCTCAAATAGTCTTTTTTATGGTTTGAAATGTCAATATGGGTTTCAGTCATTAATAGTTATTATTACATTATTCTTTTATATATCAAGCGAAGATACATTATATTAAATAAAAACCATTTGAATTGTGATTAGAAATATGAGCGAAAAAAGAATTATATTAGAACAATGGGTTATGATATAATGTATAAGTGTATATTGTTAAGAAATTTACTGTATTTCCATGATCCTCATTTTATTTTTTAATTTTATATATAACTGATATTAATCTAATGTGACATGGCTCTAATACGATTCCAATTGTAAACAATTTTGCAAATGTAAATATTAAGGTTTCTAGGTATTTTTTAGCATGTACTTACAATAAATTTTGTGTTAATGAAATACCATATATGATTGTCATATATGTTATACAGTCATACAACAGTTTTACATAAAAAAAATCATTGTCATAACTCACTATAAAAGTTTGTTTTAGACTTTTACTTATTGTCTTTTAACCCTTGTAGGTATCGCAAAATAGATTTTGATGTAAAATCAACTGAGACATAATATGCTATAAACTTTTTTTTTATTGAATGTATTTCGTGCTAAAATTAATAAGTTTTGGGCTATGATTATGACAGAATAATATAATATCACTATTCTCCAAAGTAGTAGATGATAAAGTACTTTTTGATTCTTTACTTCATCATTTTATAAAATATTCACATTGCTAAAGTATATTCTTTTACAGGTATATATTCTATATGAAGGGGCCCTATGGACACAGTGTCTACCTTAAAGAGACCAGCCGAGTTTAACATTGGTTTATGTGCAAAATGTCCGAAGAAAGCAAAAAAAAAAAAAATAAAAAAAAAAAAAAAAAAAAATAGATAGAATAAAACGATCCGCTATATGATGTCAAAACCATATCAACTCTAACCAATGCAAGAAAAAGAACAGTTGTGAATATAGTGAAACTATACAACACTTTAAAAGACAACTAGAAGAACAGAGTGACCCAAAGTTTGTCAGGCATTGTAATTCATGTCGACCCAATTTCATAAGCAAAAGCAAAATTAATTGTCTTCCTAATCTACCTATCCCTTCTGAAGAAAGCACAAAAAGCATACAAGCTGAATACTTAGTAATCAGGATCAATGAGAAAAACAGCTAACAGAATGAATTTATGTTATATACCTATGATGTGGAAAATTACTAATACTTTTCAGGTTCAGAGTATTATTTCATGACAGAAACTGCATATCAGTATTGACCAAAGATTAGTATGGCGTAGAATACAAAGAAGTAAATACATGTTCATCCCATCAACTAGAACAAGAGGATGTGTATGAGACTTTTATTTACTTACTGTTGATAAAAATGGTATTATGAATGAGACAATACATCCCCAGGTATTATATCATTTGTACACAAGGCATTTTGCCTATCATAATATAGAGAACTTACTGCATAATAAAGATACTGTTGGTGAAGAATATGTGAAGATATTAGTTTCATTGCGTTTGATATCACCTCGGAAGACCTCATTTAAATAAAATCTCCATAATCAGAAAGATCCAACATTTCCTGCAGGTAAAGGGGGAAAGCAACTAGAAACTGCACAAGCAGATCGCTCAATGCTACAACGATTAGCATCATCATATGAAGCAGGTAAGTTGACTTACTTCATGTTGCTTTACATTAACTCAATAGCATTCCAATATCTCCTTTTAGAACTAATGGGTGTATGCGTAGAGGAAATAAGTCATTTTTCATGAATGCATTGCAAGGCAATCAGTATAAACGGCCAATACCTCACATTGACTAGGGTACATCTGCTGTCATAATTTATGTGATGAACCATGTAAAGGCTATAGGTCGCCATAAAGGAGACGTTACAGTTGGGGATTTAGCTGTAAAAATTATCAAATCAGTTCTTGGAATATGTAGTCAAATAGATACTATTCACCTAGTTGGAGATTGCTATAGCGATCAATTGAGAAAAGAACAAACAAGAGAGAAAATATTTTTAAAATATCTGAAAGCAGATGTAACAAAGGGTATTGAAGGTCCAGAAGTTCCCCTTCCTGAAAACCAAGCTGCATATAATGCATTCTTGTCTGGGTAAGAAAATAAAAAAGCCCTTCAGCGCTTTTTGGGGGGATTATGTTATGAAAGAACTTAGTGACTTTCCCAGAAATGTAATTTCCGCAGTTTTTGAGCATGATGATGATGTTCGTGGTAACCGGGATATTAATGTTTCCAATATTAAAGCAGACCACGAGGAAGCTGATACGAGGATAGCCCACCTCTTTATACATATCCAAGCAAGAACAATAATGGTTTATGCTGAAGATACAGATGTCATTGTGATACTGCTTGCCCAATATCATGATCACCTCTGGAATAAGCGAATACTAGTACACATGAAGGAGGGTGAATATCTTATGTGAGTGATATGGCTCTGTATCTTGGCTGAGGTTTTTTTGATGCCCTTATGCTTTCTCGCTCTCTTACTGACTGTGACTGTCTTACATGTGGGGAATTGGGAAGTCTACTGATGATAGAGATTTATTCAAAAATAATTTGCTCAGTGACATCTTGAATAAAAGTTCTCTGACCGCTGATTTGATCTAAAGAAATGTAACAATTTGTATGCAAGCTCTATGTATATAATAATTTTGTTAAGCTTGATGCACTAAGGGCTCTTTTGTTATTTAGCCGTACAAAACCAGAATAGCTTCCAATGACATCAGATGCATTTTCCTTCCACGCTGAACGTGTATTTTACACTGGTAAAGTAAAGTTTTTTTTTTTTTCTGTTGTTGAAGCTCGTCCTGATATTCCTGATCCTGGATCTATGGGCACCAAAAGGCATTTCATAGATAACATCCTGAAACCTACAAAACAGCTAAAAAAAAATCCAAAGTAGTTATAGCATTGAAATCATGTAATTGTGAAAGTGGTTGCAGTACAAAAATATGTCACTGTGTGAAAAATTATTTGAATTGTACACGTTTATAGCAAAAGAAAAAAAAAGATATTGTATGTTTCAATTTTCTCAATGTATAATTAATAGTCATGTATAGAGTTAAATCAGCTTTTTCTATATTGAGCAAATAATACATCTAAATTCATCATGTTACTAAACTTTAATAAAAGACAGGAGTCATCATTCTAAAATTTTATTTTCAAATGTATAAGCATTCCATTATTCTTGCCATTCTCTAGCTTAGAATATGATTTGGTTTTATTCTCAAAAGTTTACTGGTGAATTAATTTTTACAATAGTTCAAATGTTCATATACGAACTTCTAAACTTAATATAGACCTCTACCCAATATGATGGGATTATTTCTAATATTTATCTATATAAAATAATAAAGGTTTCAATAGATACGCAATAGTTATATCAAAGAGATATAAACAAATATCAATTAACACTAAGCCAATTACCTACTCCGATACGTATTACCGAGCATTTGCGGTAATATCACTCAATATGTAAGCAGCGATATCTAATGTTCCAAGTGCTGTATGATCCAGGAAATGGATCATTATTATTTTGTAAACACGAAAACATTTCTGCTACATCTGGGCGGATTTACGCTCATCGATTACTACCTAGACTCTGTCTGTCTGTCCGTCTATCCGAGAATCCGCCTGAGTGTCCGACGTCATGTAAGTTACTTTTCAATTGTGAACTATAAACCATGTTTTATTCTCTCAACATATATCAATAAATGTTCTTTGATGCATGACATCAAGAGATGCGCCCTCTCCATCCGTCTATCAGCTGTGAAAGCTCCTCTTGAATATTAATCTAACTACTAATTACTAAGGAATTAGTCATTGGTTTCATTGTTTTAATGATTTTATACGTGTTGGTAAGGAATAATCATTGGAAACAAAAGACAAAGTAATTACGGTTTGTTGGTAATCAGACGTAAGTTAATTTGGAATGCATATGATAAATGACAGAGGAGGCATTCTTGTAGAATTTGCTGAAAGAAACAATATCATGAACATCTTTTTTATGAAAAAAGAACAGAAGAGGGACATGAAGAAGCCTGAATGAAAAAAACGAAAAGCGAAAAACTTCATTGCCAGAACGAGAATTCAAATTAATAATGAAATTTTGAAATATCCAGTTCCACGTGAGTTAGTTAAAAGGAGAAATTCTTGATTGTTCGCTGCTTTGGCATAATTTGAGTTTGTAGTCACATTATTATCTACGGGAATTGGTATAGCCTCTTTAGTTACTTCAAAAGCTCAAAAGGCTGAGCTAAGATAAAATGGGGAAAACTCAACAAGATGTTCACTGAAAACTACACACACAGTTCTCGAGTATTGATGCTTCAGTAGATGAGAGGAAGAACGCTGAAAAATAAGTTATAATCATTGTCAAAAAGAAGTCTAAATTTAAAGCTAGAACATTGATTATAGAACAACTATTTCGAATGCTGCATATTGAACATATTCTTCTCATCTCTTATCATTTGAAGATCTAGTTTATATCAGAGGTACAGTAGAGCTAGAAATGAAATTATATGGAATTCAGTTCCCTTTAAGAATGGTTCTATAAAGTTTATGATTGATGAAGAGAATCCTAAACTCAACCTTTCTTAGATTTACTTCAAATCCACTTAAACTGTCAAATGAAGATAATAAAATCAATATATTAGACGATAAAATGCCAAGCCAATGTATATATCCAATCTAACATACTGTATGTTAGATGATAAATCAAAGGGCAAACATACCACTTAATATATTGTATGTCATACAAATAAATTCCAGTCCCATAATGTAAAATGCACACACACACACACACACACACACACACATATATATATATATATATATATATATATATATATATATATATATATATATATATATATATATATATATATATATATATATATATATATATATATATATATATATATATACACACACACACAC
>NC_090750.1:4699610-4726590 GCF_036898095.1 Palaemon carinicauda
ATAATATATATAAATATTTATAATTATATATACACACATATACATATATATATATAAATATATATATACACATATATAAATTTATATATATATATATATATATATATATATATATATATATATATATATATATATATATATATATATATGTATGTATATATATACATATATATATATATATATATATATATATATATATATATATATATATATACTGTATATATATATATATATATATATATATATATATATATATATATATATATATATATATATATATATATATATATATATATATATATACATATATATGTATATATATAAATATAGGATTATATATAGATATATATATACATATATATATGTGCATATATATATATATATATATATATATATATATATATATATATATATATATATATATATATATATATATATATATATATATATATATATATATAAAGAGAGAGAGAGAGAGAGAGAGAGAGAGAGAGAGAGAGAGAGAGAGAGAGAGAGAGAGAGAGAGAGAGAGAGAGAGAGAGAGAGAGAGAGAGAGTGTTCCTTCTAAAGACGCAGGCCTAATTAATTCTGTTCATGAGCATAACAAGTGAAAAGTTAATGTTAATGAAGTCCTATTAAATGAGTTTCCAGTGATCAGTGAATTACTCCAAGAAAATATGTTGTCATATATGTTGTTTATCCTCTTCAAGGATTTTGTAATACATTGAACATTTGTGGATGGTGGAGAAGGATTGGCCTGGATTGGGAACAGGAAATTAGTGGACCTAGAATATGCTGATGATACTGTCCTATTAGCAACGTGCCACAAGGTTTGCAAAGCTTGCTTCCCAGAATGTTTGAAATATCACTTGATGTTGGGGTCAACATAAATAGAAGTAATTTAGAGATGATGAGAACTGAGTTTGCAATAGAAGATGAAATATCATTTGAAGGAGAAAAGATTAATGATGTGGAACCATTCAATTATTTAGGAAATATGATCAATAATACAGGATCTATAGAATTGGAATTTAATGAAAGATTGTAAAAAGAAAGTCAGACAATAGCTAGGTTAAGTAAATTTTGGAAAACAAATTGCCTGAAATTACATATAAAAGTCATGGTATATAAAATTTTAACGAGATCCATGTTACTGTATGGACACGAGTCGTGGTAAGATAATGAAACCATATCCAACAAATCTTTTACATTTATGAACAAAGCCCTCAAGAGAATATTGCGAGTTGAGTAGCTGGACAGGATTAGAAATGAAACTATAAGAGATATTTCTCAAGTGCTATATGTGAATGAGATCATAGTTAGAGGTAGAATGATGTTGTCTGGACATGCTGTTCGAAATCTAAAAGAGAGATTAGTTCACAAAACTTTCAACTGGGCTCTACAAGGCACTGATAGAGTTAGGATACAAAGGCCTACATGGTTGAGAACTATGAAGCTTGAAGTAGATGATGAATGGAGAAGGATTGAATTAAAAGCTCAAGATATAGACAATTGTCGAAATTTCTCTGAGGTCCTTTGCGTCGATAGGCGTAAGAAGATATGATGAAGAAATGATGAGACATTTCAATTATAATCATAATTATAATCAAAATATAAGTGAAAGTGAAAGTGAAAGTGAAAGTGAAAGTACAAGTTACAAGATAAAGATAAAGATAAAGATAAAGATAAAGATAAAGATAAAGATAAAAATTTAAAAAGTATATTAATATAAATATAAATATCAATATAAATAATAATAATAATAATAATAATAATAATAATAATAATAATAATAATAATAATAATAATAATAGCACTTTTCGTTATGGAAATATATTCTTCTGCAAAAACATAGTCAGCATATAAAAATTAGACAGTCTTATTCGCTATTGACATATAGTCCTTGCAAATTACTTTAACCCTGGATAGGTACGGTCCTCGGACACCCCTTTAAGGGTATACTCGGACGCGAACGACCCCGACGCCAAAAAAAATTCTTGAAAAATCAGTTTTTGCAGTAACCTCCTTTTTTCTTTTGCCAAAAAAAACTTCAATGAATGCTTAAAACAACTGTAAAGATAAATACTACTCATCTGCAGAAAAACTATTTATTATAAATATTTTAAAAAATTAAGTAGAAAAAAAAAGACCTGACATAAAAATTCATAAAAAAAAAGTTTATACATATATACACAAATCCTTTTAGGAATTGATTCTTGAATGTTTAGGACACATCTTGATGTATTTTGGATGAAGTCAGACCCATGGAGGTGAAGATCTGAAATGAGAAAAAAAGGGTAACTTTTTTTGGCCAAAAAAAATTGTCCAAATTTCATGAATTTTTTGGGGTACCCAAATGAAATAGGAAGTGGCTAATTTTTTTAGGGGATAAACATATGTTATCCTAAAATAGAAATATGTAAAAAAATCTTCATTATTTTGTAAATTACATTTATATCAGGGGCCATATCTAAAGGTAATTTTTTGAGTACTTGGAAATTTCGTAAAAAAATACATATATTTAATATATAATATGATATTTATGCAGGTAAAAATATACCAAAATATCACACATTCTATAGGGAACAAGAATATATATAGATAGGGCAGCTTACGCTTCGGATATGTCCACAAAATGGCCGCCAACCACACTGACTCAGACTCCCTAATCTGCCACTTGAAATGTAGGAAGGGTATGTCAATTTCAAGGTGTTATTTACTAATCTAATTATTATTGGATATGCATAAAAATTGTATGGTGGGTTGCTGGATAATTGTCGATTATTTTACGACTATAAAATTAAAATTCTGACCCAAAAAATTTTTTTTGAAGGGAAATAAAATCGAAAAAAAAATGTAAAACAATATTTTAGCTAAAAAAATTTGATGATATTCAATCAAAAAAAAAGTAAACAAAATTTTCCGACAAATAAACATCTAGAGGAATCATTACTCTGTGATAGTTCCTTAGTACGTAGTAATTTTGAAAGAATTGGGAAAAAACGAAAAAATGGCAATCACCGGAAAATCGAACACATACCTATATATACGCCATATCTGGCTAAAAAAAAGATAGGCATGGGTAGCCAGATCATCTAGAAACACTTTCCAACACTATAAAAATATAAGTTTTGCGACACTACTTGCCAATTCCTTATGGTAACATGACTAAGCAAAAAAATGCAAAACAAATAAAAAGGGGCACTCGTGGAAAAATGGCCATTCTAATATACGGCATTTCAGAAAAAAAACATTTCAGCCACGTGCTAGGCAAACCATCAAGGCATATTTTCCGACAAATAAACATATAAATGAAATATTACTCTGTGATAGTTCCTTAGTACGTAGTAATTTTGAAAGAAATGGGAAAAAACGAAAAAATGGCAATCACAGGAAAATCGAACACATACTTATATATACGCCATATCTGGCTAAAAAAAAAATAGGCATGGGTAGCCAGATCATCTAGAAACACTTTCCAACACTATAAAAATATAAGTTTTGCGACACTACTTGCCAATTCCTTACGGTAACATGACTAAGCAAAAAAATGCAAAACAAATAAAAAGGGGCACTCGCGGAAAAATGCCCAACATTCTAATATACGGCATCTCAGATTAAAAAAAAAGACATGCACGTGTTAGCCCAACCATCAAGGCACACTTTCTAACACATAAACATGAAAAAAAATCAATAATATACGGCAATTCCTTACTACGTAGTAAATTTTTACAAATATTGAAAAAAAACAGAAATTGGCAACCGCAGTTAAATACCCAATATACCAATAACTACGTCGTATCTGACAAAAACAAAATCACGCATGGGTAGCCAGATCATCTAGACACACTTTCCAACATTAAAAAAGCAAAAGTTTTACGACACTATTTCGTAATATCTTACGGAAAAATGACTTGGCAAAAAAATTAAAATAAATTAAAAAGGGACACTCGCGGTAAAATGCCCGACATTCTAATATACGACATCTCAGATAAAAAAAAAGACATGCACGTGTTAGCCCAACCATCAAGGCACACTTTCTAACACATAAACATGAAAAAAAAATGAATAATATACGGCAATTCCTTACTACGTAGTAATTTTTACAAATATTGAAAAAAAAACAGAAATTGGTAACCGCAGTTAAATACCCAATATACCAATAACTACGTCGTATCTGACAAAAACAAAGTCATGCATGGGTAGCCAGATCATCTAGACACACTTTCCAACACTAAACAAGCAAAAGTTTTACGACACTATTTGACAATATCTTACGGAAAAATGACTTGGCAAAAAAATGAAAAAAAATGAAAAAGGGGCACTCGCGGTAAAATGGTCCTCGTGGTGATGAACGACATTTTAACTAAAAAAAAAAAACATGTACATGGTAGCCAAACAATCCACCAAGACTTTCCACAACTGATAACCTATACAAGTTGCACCATTCTACGACAATTTCATAATACGTAATAACTTTGATAATTATGCAAACTACCTCAGAAGGGTAAACTCGGACGCGAACGACCCCGACGCGTCTCAGAAATCGGGGAAGGAGTACAGCTACAGCAATGCACATCTGGACACTACTAGAGCGTGTAGGGGAGACACCTCCTGCAGGTCGATCACCCACAAATTCAGTCACAGGGGTGAGTCACGTGAGAAAAACCTGTTTTTTTTTGACGCTCGGGGTCGCAAACGACCCACCGTACCTATCCAGGGCCTGATGTAATTTAGTTTCTTCTTTCAGCTAAAATGGAATTCACCCTTCATGATATGAGTGATGCGTGGCATTCCCCAAATAGGAAGTTATCCTTTTTTTTTCGAGAAGGATTATTTTTTTTTAAACTTAGATCTTTTTACAACTTGAAAGATGATGTACTCTCTTTTGAAGTATGATTATTTAGGTATTTTATAAACATTCATGTTATGGACTACGGGTTTTTAAAGATGCTTTTTTTTTGATAATTCATATTATTATTATTTTTATTATTATTATTATTATTATTATTATTATTATTAGCTAAGCTAAAACCCTAGTTGGAAAATCAAGAGGCTATAAGCCCAAGTGCTCCAACAGTGAAAACAGCCTAGTGAGGAAAGGAAATAAGGAAATGAATAAACGATATATGAATAATTAAAAATGGAAATGAAATATTTAAAAACATTATCACCATTAAAACAGATATTTGATAGATACACTATAAAAGGTCTTATGTAAGCCATTTCAACATAAAATCATTTGCTGAGAGTTTGAATTTTTGAAGTTTTGAAGTACTACCGATTCAACAATCCGATTAGGGGATCATTCCACAACTTGGTCACAGCTGGAATAAAACTTTTAGAGGCCTTCACTATCAAAATTACCTGCATACCTAGTATTACAAATGGGACTGAACTGTCCGAGAAGATCTGAATGTAAAATATGGTCAGAATCAGAAAAATAAAAACATATGTAACATGCATAATGAACTAATTGGACGACGGTGCCAGGTATTAGTATCTAGATAAGGAATAAGAAATATAATAGAACGAAAGTTCCTATCAACCAAACTAAGAATAAAATCAGCAGCTGAACACTACATAGGAGATAAATACTCGAAACAAGGTAAAATTAAAGAATTAAAACACTTATTCAGAATAGATTGATCTCCAAAAATTTTGAGAGAGTTTCTTAATAAGCGTATTTTTTGGGCAATTGATGAAGTCACAGACCTAATGTGTTTCTCAAAAGTAAATTTGCTGTCGCGAATCACACCTAAAATTTTAAGAGTTATTCAAAGTTAAAAAAACATTATCAATGCTGAGATTAGGATGTTGAGGAGCCACGGTCCTGGACCTACTTACAATCATACTTTGAGATTTGTTAGGATTCAACTTCATATCCCATAATTTGCACAATGCGCTAATTTTAGCTAGATCTCTATGAAGGAATTCAGCAACCCCCGATCTACATTCAAGATATGGAATTGATACAAAAAGTGTAGCATCATATGTATATGCAACAAGCTGGTTTTCTAGGCTAAACCACATGTCATGTGTATATAGTAAGGCAAGTAATGGGCCAAGAACACTACCCTGAGGAACACCAGATATCACATTCCTCTACTCACTATAGTTCCCATCAATATCTCTTTGCAATCTATTTTTTAAAAGGTCAATAATATTGCCAAGAAACGACCGACCCACTCCCAATTATTTGAGTTTGAAAAGAAGGGCATCATGTTTAAAGTGGTTAAAGGCAACACTAAAATCGAGGTCATTCATACAAACTTCCTGACAAAAATCAAGGGCTTTCTGCACAGCACTGGAGATTGAAAGGACATCACGTGCTCTAAGGCCTTTACGAAAACCAAATTGCAAACTAGAGAACAGATGATTACCTTCAGCAAACCTATTATGAACTTTTGCCAAAAGATGTTCAAAAACTTCAGATAATATGGTAATTATGGGAATTAGGCGGTGTTCAGTTGGACCTGAGCCACCACACACACATTTACATAGTTGAGTAATATTACCAATTCTCAAACAAGTGCTAAAAGCTCCTCCTCTTGCTAACTTGCGCAAAATAACAGATAACTTTGGAGCTAAGAAATATGCAGTCTATAAAAAAAGGAAAAATACCATTTTGGTCTACACCACCAAAAGCATCAAGGTCCATCAACAGAGCTTTAATTTCACGAGATCGAATAGTTAAAATAGTTAGTTCAGCCGCAGGAAAACTGGAACGAGGAAGTTCGTGTTTCTCATTACTCTGCTTGTTGTCAAACACACCTGCCAAATGGGTTGCCTTTTCCTTTAGACAGTGAGTGACAGAGCCATTTGGTCAAAGTAAAGGAGGAACTGTTGCATCTACATCAAAGAGTCCTGATTTAAGGGTAGTCCACCACTTATGCTCAGTTGTTGTACCAGAAATGGTTTCTTTTATGGTTTAATTGTATTCTTTTTCAGTTGAACCATAAACTCTCTGAGCAAAAGCTCTAAGCTGAGTACAATTATTCCATGTCAAATCTGATCTGTTACCCTTCCAAAGGTGATAGGCCTCCTGCTTCTCCAAACAATATTGTCTACCATCATCATTGAACTATGGTTAGTCCTTCACTCGTTACATTAGTACACGAGAAGGGATACGCCTATCAATTATGTTGAATAGATTCTCATTCAAAGGGACTATAGAATCAACACTACTAATATACAATTGTGACAAATTCAAAGCAAAAAGTTCATGCAAAAGTCTTCTCGAGATTTCATATAAGTCTTACATGAGTAAGATACATCAGAGACAGGCTGCTGTCTTCACTATTATTGAAATCAAGGCATGATCAGATGTCCCAAGTGAAGAACTAACCTAACTTGTTATAGTGACAGGGGAGTCGGTGTAAAAGAGGTCTAAGCAGTTACCAGAACTGTGAGTAGCTTCCTTTATGATATGCTCACAGCCTTATTCAGAGGCAAAATCTCTTAAACCATGGTGATCGGTAGAAAGAAAAGAATTTAACCACTCCCTATGGTGAGCATAGAAATCATAAATAAAGACAAAAGATGGCTTTCTATCATCATCTTGTATCTTAGCCACAATGGTGAGAAGACAATCGAAGATAGAATCCTCCCTGTCAGAAATCCGGTAGATCGAACACAAATAGAAGTTGTTATGCCTGCTAAAAACTTTTATTACGTGAATCTCATCAAATCCATATTCATAGCAGGACTTATGAGAAGCAGTGTACTCCATCCTAATATACAACGCCATTCCCCTGGCCCCAGAGATGGCATCGCGTTTCAACATTATTGGCTTCTTAAAACCAGTTATATTAGTAAATAATTTTGTATTTGATTTATATATAGGAAAACAAACACATGGAATTGCATAAGTAGTTATTCATAATCCTGAATTTCGGCCATAGAGAATAATACCTTGTGTATTGCTATATTAAAATTTCTATCATAGTGTTCAATATTAATTTTTCACTGAAAAACTTCCTACTATATGATGAAAACCTGTTTTTATTGCAAGAGCGAATGTGTAAATACGAGTAGTTATAATATTCCCAGAAATTTCTTGTCCATACTTACTTTAAGGAAAATCTTCTTTCTTGCTAACTGAGACTTGGAACAAGTAGCAAAAAGACACTATGAAAAGGTATACATATAATATACAGTATACACGAGTGAGCATTATCAATTACTGCAGGCCGTTATGATCTACATTTTTTAAGCCAAAGTTTACATTTGTCAGGAAATTCTCAACTTACTACTACTCTATTCAGTATAATAAATGTAATTGCCATGACAAAAAAAAAAAAAAAAAAAAAAAAAACATGGTGAAAATTATCTGTTATTATTTTATTTTCATTTTACAGTCGGAAAGGTCGACAACAAAGAGTTGACATATGCGTACACATGATCAGGTTTGATATACCAAGCGAGAAAATCTTTTATGAAACAATTTGTAAACTGACTTTTGAAAGAGTTAATTTAAAAAAAAAAAAAACTTTGTAAATACATTATACTTAAAATCACAACTAAGATGTTGAAAAGTAATGCCTTGTCAAAACAAAGTCCAAATCCATAATGAAAAGTAAAACCAATTTTAGTAAAGGAAAAAATCGTCCTGCTCATAAAACTTAAATTTCCCTCATTTTATAGAATCGAGGATTTCTATTTTTTTTTTTCGTCCGTGTAGATCAAGATCCAAGAAATTTTGGGTTTTAGAAATTTAGAATTTTTTTTCCCCAAATATTTGTTTTCGGATCCTAATATATTAGTATGTCCACTCATCTCTATCATTATTTGCAGTATAAGGAAATTGTATTAACCTTACATAACCCGGCACTTTTCCTCAATTTTGCTTTTATTTGAATTGGTAACTGTATTTTCAATATTGTCTTCAAATTCATCAACATCATATATTTGGGCTTCCTTATCTAAATCTAATTCTGAAATTATACACCTAACATTAATTTTTCTTTCATCAAAATCTTCTATTGCAATTGTTGTGTTACTTTCTATTCTATTTGCTATTTCGATCTCTCCATCTTCCTCGCCTGCATGGCCTTCAGATTTTTTCCCTTGACCCTCTGTGCCATTATTGACAGTTGAGATTTTCGCAGAAACATTACTACCACTGGTGTAATGTTCTACTCCAAACTTACTCACATGTGGGGAAATGACGTCTTCGTTATAACTACCTTCAGTTTGGGCTGTCTTTTTCGCATGGCAATACTTATCCGTAGCAATTAAACCCTTATCTTGATACCCAGAAGAAAGGGTCTTAGTTTCTTCATCTGCATGGCCATAATTCCTGTCTTTACACTCACTTTTATTTGAGACTAACCCTTTGTATCTGCATACGGGGGCACCTATTTGCTCCTTGTTATCTTCTTGAATGAGTTCTTCTTTATGAGTGCATCCTCCCTCTAGAAAAGGAATACCTCCCGTTTCACATCTCCATTCGGTTCTTTCTATATCCAGCTGTATCTTCTTACTTTCTAATGAAAGGATTGTGTCACACACATAGTCATTCGTTGATAATTTATCATCATCACCACAGTCATCTTTATCTGCTTTACTGGCAACTACAATTACCCCTCCAGATACAATCTTATTAACTCTTGGTAAAGAGATAGATTTACTTCCATATAGTGTGCTACCAGTCTCTCCTGATACAGGACTACCAAATTGTCCAGATGTTGTGCTACCAACCCCTCCTAAAGCAGAGCTGATATCCTCTTCAGATGCAGTTCTAATAATTTCTGACAGAGAGTTACCAACTTCTAATGAAGGGTTACTGAATCTGACATTCCTATGATCACCATGTTCCTTTCCTGTGCTACTTTTATAAACACCATTATCAAAACTTTCGTGGAATAGATGAAGTTTATTTTTAGAATATTTAAGAAGAAAATTTCCATGTAATCCCTCTTCTTCAAGGTCTGCGTATGTCAATTCAGCCTTCGCTACTGCAGGTAAGACCTCTGATGGCTTTTCAAATGGATCACAAATATCAATGATACCAGTTTTATTTAGACATTCGCCATCCATTGTCTGCTTGCTATATGTTTCATATGCTGCCCCATAGTGATCTCCTTTTATCATTTTATTGGCAAAACTAATTTCCTGACACCCAGGCAGTTTCTTTCTAAGATGGATTAAGCGATCACTATTTCTTTCCTAAAATGCAGCCCCGTCCGTTAAGAGTAGTGCATAGTCATCACCTTCTTGTGTTATGTACTTCCTAGGCTGTATCCTATTCTCCTTTTTCTCTCGTCCAATAGGTTTCCGACTCAGGTTTTCTGGAGATTTTTCACTCCCCGGTGTCTTATCTAACTGTGGAGAGAGAGGGACTTCTCCTTTACCAACAAGTTGTGTATGCTTGGAAAGACATTCAAGCTCTTTTGAGACACCTCATTTCAGATACTCTATGTAAGGGATAGAGCACCGACCATTGAAGCCTATTTCCTCAGTAGTTAAATCAATCAGAATCTCATTAGAGGCCTCCAATATTCTAGAATTTAAAGAATTTTATTTCATTTGCTCACCTTGCATGGCAGAAGCGTTGCGATTTCTGTTCTCCATATCCCATTGTGTGACGTTAATCGGAGATCTATCTAGCAAACAGTACCCTGTGTCACCAGTGGTTACCCAATTATTCTCTATCTTTGAAGATATTTCCTTCCACTGTGAGGTTTTTAACATGTATTTTAGATTCCTCGCTACCACTACTTCATCCTAAAAGGATTAAAAAGCCTCGTGGTTAAGATATCGTAGAACATTCTTTTTTTGCAATTATGAGAATTTCAAGCCAAAATTTTATTTTTATTTCCAAATTGCCGAGCAGTAATGAAACTAATGTTCATCAGAAGATAATGGTCAAGTTTATTAAATATATTTTATTTTCTTATTTTATTTTTGTTTATTTACTTATTTATTTATTTATTTTTTTCTTTTTTTGCCAAAAGCATTTTGTAGGATACTCGCCCTTCATTAAACTTACTCACACGCACACTTTTATCGCAGTCTTCATTCACCCTCTACTACTTCAATAAAATGTAAAAACAAACCTTTACCTTCAATGAAAGAGTAGTGAATCCATTAGTCTTTGATTTTATGGGGCTATTATCTGAAGATAGGCAATCCCTAAGAACAGCCAAGGCTGTGAACGTAGATTTTTGTAACGGGAAAGAGATAATTTGGTTAATTCTTTATTATATAAAGACCTCTGAAGATACAACTGTATTTTCTATTGTTTTATACAAATTCAATACTATGGCACGTGTGTTTCAACTGAGCTTGACATCTCTACAGCAAAAGCTTCAACTATAACTAGTGGTTTATTATTTATGATCTGTAATTCATTAAAAAGATATTATATTAACAAATTTTATAACACATCACAGACACAGCTTACCACCTCTGAGTATGACATTTCTTCACTTAGAAGTGAAATGTTTGGGTTGTGCCAATTCAAAATTCTACTCTGGCAGATCTGGGCTCGATGACGAGCTAAAAGAACCTTTTCTAATGTCTGAGCTTCCAACAGTTGCCTTTGTGACTCAAGAAGTGTCAGCAAATTAGAAAGCCCGTCAGTAAGAAAACTCTTGATGGTCTCTGTCTGTCTCTCGATATCTATCTTGGCCTTTTTGTGCTTTGATAATAGTCTCTGTATTTCCTTGATAAGTGCTCCACTGTTTTCTCTCATGCCCCTAAGAGCCAACTGCTTCACAGAGTATTTCTCGAAGTGGTTATCAAACAGCTTGATAGTCTTTTTGATGCAAAAGTCTCCCTCTAACTTTAGTTCCCCAAGAGCTTCACCAAAGGTTCTAATTTCACACTGAGATGGTGGGTAATCAATCACAATGCAGTCATCACATATCCATTCTTTGTAACTTTTACACCAAAATGTGCAGTGCATATCATGGTTCTCACATCTTCCAGCAGGGGGAAGTAATTCCCTAAAAGATTGAGCATTTTCAATTTTGTAATCAGGAAGAATTTTTTGGGATTTTTTCTCAATGTTAGAATGATTCGTTATATTCTTACAAAGCGATGGTAAAGTCTTCAGATCTGTATCTTTCTCATCCCTTGAATAACTCTCGGCTTTAATAATTTCCAACAGGGTATAGTTGACAGGTACTGAATTTACATTTCTCGAATGGTGTTGGCAAATGCACGTTGGGCATTTGCAGTTACCTCCTTTGAAAAATTCACAAACACATGGGGTAGAGAAGGTATGATCAAAGGGAAGGACTAGAGCAGTGGTTCCCAAACTGTCTTACCTGACGCCTCCTTTATGCTTCCAGTAGACCCGTACGCCCCCACTCCTCTCTTTCTTTTATATGAAATGATTCTTACAGTTATTTCTTAGCGTTGTACAGGAAAACAGATTTCTGTTTGTATTAAATTTTAATAATGAAAGCCACTCATACAAATTATAGAACATTCCAGTAACTAAAAACGAAACATTTGGTTCAAAATGAGAGGAAAAAGTTTGAACATTAGCAAATTGGCAATATTGAGTTGCAATTTTAAGAATAGATAATTTGAAAACATGCTATATAATATTTGGAAATACTTATGAGACTAAGGCACAATTTCTGGTCAAATTTAGTGAGATGGATGCATGTATGTAATGACAGATATTTGTTTTTTAATTGATTTTATTATTCTATTAAACAAGTAATTTCGAGCAGAAGACTTCACGCCCCCCATGTATCGTCCTCACGCCCCCCTAGTGGGGCGCGCCCCCCAGGTTGGGAACCACTGGACTAGAGGTTTCTTGTCCTCGTCTCCCATGCACCCTCCACAGAACTCGCAAGAGAATATAGGATTCATGCTGCAAGAAATAGGGATCGTTATGATATTAACAATAAAAGAGTTTGATATAAAGGAGCACACAGTGACATTAATAACAATAAACATAACAAAAACATTAACAACATTAACAACATTATCAATAATAATAATAATAATAATAATAATAATAATAATAATAATAATAATAATTAACTGAAAATCATAGCAGCCAAAGTGAACACTAATTAACATATCCCTAGAATAAAAATTATATATTTTTATGTATTACTCTAATCACACCAGACACATTCAAATATTCATAATTTACAGATAGGAGGTGAATAATCATTAATGTAAATTTTTTACTTTAATGAAGAGAATATCACAAATTTAAAAAGCAATGGTAATTTTCTCAACATTATAAACCTGAGACATTTAATAGGAGTATAACTTCAGTGAAACTGGAACGGCCATTTAAAGTTTTAAAGCGGATCGTAGTAATAGTTGGCTCGTGACAGGTTTACCTCCCCCACATACCCAATAGTGAAATCATTACTTTAGCCTCAGCCTAGGACTTGTGGGTTGGACGAGGCAGGAAGTTTAACAAAATTCTATCATGTTTTTATGGTTCGGAAAAACATGAATAATTTCTAAAACCTTCAACTTTTAATAAGAAACTTTGATTAGGACACTTATCCTGAAGAGGATGGAATCCCCTAAAACCAATACAGCAGGTTTACTAACCCTGGGAATATCAATGCCTGTGGTCTGGTAGAAGAGCAAAAGTGACGACTTACGTCAAACTCCTCATAACCTGAGTATGAAGATGTCAATAGTATTAGGCCTAATCCCTACCACGAGATTCGTTATCGGTCGTTGGAGAGCCTATCTTCATAAGTATACTGTATATTAATGAATGGTCCTTATGAGAAATAGAGAAAAATAGGTTGCCTACATTTCATCAACCCTGTCCTTCATCTGGGAAGGTGGGAGAGTTACTTCAATAAACAAAACTTTTCTTATGAAGAAAAGTTACTTGGGAGTGAAGCTGTACTGCATCTAGCGTCTGATCAAATATCTAGCTGAGAGACTCCTTCATCCCAAAGAGGGGAAAATGTAGACGAAAAGGTCGTCTACTTCTTGATTTGTGTTGCTTCCTCAATCTTAACCAAGAAGCTACTTTCCCTTTAAGGAGCTAGGTTTACCATTTAACTTGTTGAGTTATCTGGGGACCAGTCGATGGCAGACAGCAAAGGTGGTCTGATGTGCTAAACTCCTACATTCAACCCTAGTGCCACTGACAGGTTCCTCCTGGAAGTTGGGGTAGTTGTGATATCCTTGACTTCATGTGCTCATCACTGGATAGTAATTACGCACTGTCAATGGATCAGCACGACTGAAGTATAAAGAATCAAAAGAAGCAATGTTCTTGAATATATACATCTCTACCTTTTAGACATAGGAAAGTCTTCGGTGCTCTACAAGTGAACTCGAGATCACTAAGAAGCATCTCCTTGTCCTAACAGGATAGAGGATAGAAAAACTTTGCACCCTACATGCATGATATTATCATTGTACCAGGCTGGAAGATTGTTCTCGGATACAAACTTCAAAACAGGGGAAAGGAAGGCCTTCCTCAGTTAAAAATGAATCGTGATGTATGAAATATCATGTAGTAAGCTCATGGTAAATTGTAAGGTCGAGGCTTGTGAGTAGTCTAGGTGATTAATTCTATCTAACACCCGATCAAGGGTCCAGGAGGGTCCGCTTGAGAGACCTGAGGACTTAAGTTACATCCTAATGAGCTTCAGTTCATGAAGAGGGAAGATAATTCAAATCTGCTCCTGATGCCACTAGTATTTCTACCAGTACTTTGGAAGAATGATATTAGTCAATCTGGATGCGACCTTTAGGAGCTGTCAAGTTAATCTGAAACTAAAATCATCTAGAGATTGTTATGTAAATGGCAAAGCAGGTGAGCGGGTGCAAAGGCTAAGGTATCTAGTAGAGCTGGTGTGTTGGAAAGTGACCCAAATGCTGCAGACTTCCTAGGAATGAAAGAGCTGCTACTTGAAGATTTGATAGATCTGAAGTTCTGGATCAGCCAGAAGGAGAACAGTTCCTTTAATGGAGATAACCAAAGTGTATGTAGCCTTTTTTCTACATATGAAAGTGAAAAATCTCTGATCCTATTTCATGCCCTGGTGATTGAACATATCTGCGAAAATCTTTCCATAGCTAGAATGGATCTTTTGTTCAGCTCTATCCCATTTTTGGCTGCCCAGATGAGTATCTGCTTGCCCAGCCCAAAGGGTCTGTGAAAGTGACCTTAAATAGTTTCCTTTGGTTTGTAGTCTCGTCACAAAGGTGAGTTTTTGTTCTTCAACGCTACTGGGTAGCTAGTTAAAACCTGCTGGGAAAATAGCAAAAAGCATTATTGGGACTTCCGTTAGGTTGAATAGCAGGTATTTTGCTTCCGATAATAACTTCCCTAATTTGTTCATTTATGCCTACTTTACACGTGCCTCATTTGCCTTGGATTCATTAGAGAATGGCAGGATTTCTGGAGGCTGGGTCAGAGTGGAACTCTCCTAGAGAAACATACGTCAATCTTTCACCAAAGCTTGCTCTCCCGTGTTTCCTGTTCCAATGAAACCAGAAGGAAGGGAATACTGCTTGCTGATTACCAATGATGCTTCCAATGATGTAAAGGTCTCAGATCAATCACTGGTGTTGAAGCCCATGTAGAAAGAGATCCTAATGACGAGAGAACTTTCAGGAGGAGATTATTACCGTTCACTCAGAAGTTCTTCAATGTGCAGGAGTAAATGTACTACCTCCCTCTGTATTATTAGCATAATCCAATCATCTATTTCTTCATGACCATGCTGCTAGATTATCAAGCGTACACTATCATCAGGCCATAAAAAAAGGAGGTCATTGGTTTCGGTCCTGGAGTATTGTTTCCTTAAGACGTGCAGGACAAACCAATAATGAAGAGAACTATAAAAGAGGAGTTTTGATCAAGTAGATTCCAGAAAAGTGATCGTGAATGGTCTCGATAATAGGAAATGGGAATCTTTAGTTTTGAAGAATAAAGGACAATGAGGAGATAATTCTCCCAGATCGAATGATTGATATCTAGAAAGACGTATTCTTAAAGTTCATTGTAAGTGAGAATAATTTCCTGATGGCAGATCTCATAGTACTTGCTAGTATACCATAAAGTGCTTTCCATATTCCTTTTGAGCAAGAAGTAAGTTTGTTCACTAGACTTCGCTTAACTTATTGACTGGAAGAGTTGAATGCAAAGACCTGGAGAACTCTCTGGAAGGCCTAAATTGAATTCCTCGTCATCTTGTTCCTTTTTTTATTCCTAGGGTCAGTAGTAGGTTGGCTTCAGTGTCAGAGAAGTCTTCGTTTTCTTCTATCGGAAATTTCAAATTCTTGGTTGAGGCAAAGTATATGAATGCAACCAACTAAAGGTAAAACAAGAAGCTACCAGGGGATCATGGCAGAAGAGTCTGGGCCTGAGAACAATGAACCCCAGTCTGTGAATCTTACATCAGGTCCCTGATGCAAGCAGTGCCATCACTGAATTGATGTATGATGATAATAGAGTCATTGAAGCATCATGGGGGCGGGGGGTCCAGAGGGGCGATGACAGCTGCCAATTTCCAAAAACGTTCCCAGGGGTTGAATTTCATAGAGTAATCATCCAATGAAACTACACAAAGGGATCAATTGATGTCTAAGGAAACCTTGCCGTATCGGTTATCCTGTGCTTCGTTTACTTCTTCCTTCAATTGGGTAGGTCTTTCCCTCATCAGGAAAGTATTGTCATGTATCCCCTTTCACTCTTCCTAAGGGAGAGAAGTCGAACGATCAGAAATTTAAAAAAAGGGTAGCATCCTTTATGCCTACTGGTAGTGTATTTTACTCTTGTATAAACCGAGCTCAGTAGCAGGTGCGTGAGCCCCTGTACCGTTGTAGTAGTATTAGGATTTCTTATCAAAATATAAATTAAATCTTACCTACTATCTGCCTATTTTCAGCAATCCTGTCTTTTTGCAGGAGTATTGAGCTGATCCCATGATGTGGAGGACTTCATATTCATTTCACTATTGTTTTTGTGACACCAGATCTGATTACTTGGGACATGTGGTGTTTCCTTGTGTTCGAGAAGATGATGACCTAAAAAATGATATGCCCTTAGTGAAATCAATATGGAAAACAGCAATAAGAAGGAAAAGGAAGAGTCAGGTTAATGAATCTTCGTCATTGATTAAAAGTAGTCCCCAGTAAGAATAGAAAAGTAGATTTTGATGAAAGAAACAGTGAAATAAAGAAGAAATTATAAAAAATTCTAAGTGAAGGTGGCAATAAGAAAGGACAACAATTATCTCATGACAGCTGTATAGTGAATGTACTGATGTAAGCGTAAAAAATCAATGAGACTTATTGAATATGGTGCATAACAATAGTGTTAAGGTCACTTTACAGTATCATTTAAGGTAAAAGTGTCGGTCTTTACTATTAAATTAATGCAATTATGTGTGTATGTGTGTATGCGTGTGTATAGTTATTAAAATAAAATGTACATGCGTTTGATCATAGTCCATAATACAGCAAATCCCATTAATGGCGCCCAATAAAGGGCCTAGGTCGAAACGGTATTATCCTTTGTAGTATTACTATCGGAGGCTTCTATGTTATTTGGACCAGAAAGGATATAGTGAGGTGAGATTTGACTGGAAGTGTTAAGGAAATAGAGCAGAATGGAAGAATTCAAGATCTTGATAGAACTGGAAATTACAGAATGAGAGAATTTAAGTTTGAAGGATGTTTGAGGATGCTGGTGAAAGGAATAGAAGAGAGAGAGAGAGGCATCCTAAAATCACCTAAATTCATCTTCAAGTGATATAAAAAAAAAATGAGATAAGATGAGAAAGAAGATGGGCTGAGTAAGCCAGAGACTGGAGAGGAGTATAAGGGAGTTCACAAGTTTTGTTTTTACTATGGATGTACCACGTACAGAAAAATAATTTGAACAGTGGGTGAGATGATGTGAAGTTTTTCAGAGAACAAACATTCTATTTCATGGTGAAGTATGGTAAGAACAAAAGGTTTTGGGTGTAAGAATTTGAAAGTTTTCCAGAAGGGAAGTTAGCTACTTTTTAAGGGACAGTCATAAGGGAGGGTGACCAGAGCTATGTATTTGTTATTATCATTATTATTATTACTTGCTTAGCTATAACCCTCGTTGGAAAAGCAGAATGCTATAAGCCCAGGTGCTCCAACAGAGAAAATAGCCAGTAAGGAAAGGAAATATAGGAAGTAATTAACAATTGAAATAAAATATTCCAAGAACAGTAACAACATTAAATAAATATTTCATATAAAAACTATAAAAACTTTAAAGAAATAATAGGAAGAGAAATAAGATAAAATAGTCTGCCCGAGTGTACCCTCAAGCAAGAGAACTCTACCCCAAGACAGTGGAGGACCTTTGTACAGAGACCAAGGCACTAAGTAAGACTAGAGAACAATAGTTTGACTTGGAAGTGTCCTCCTAGAAGAGATGCTTACCATATCTAAAGAGTCTCTTCCACCCTTACCCAGATGAAAGTAGCCGCTGAACAATTACAGTGTATTAGTTAGACCTTTGAAAAAAGAACTGTTTGGTAATCTTGGTGTTGTCAGGTGTACGAGCACAGAGGAGAAAATGTAAAGAATAGGACGGACCATTTGGTGTAAGTGTAGGCATGAGGAAAAGGAACCGTAACCAGAAAGGATCCAATGTTGTATTGTCTGATTAGTCAAAGGAAGATTGATCAGTTGAGAAGAATGAAAGCTGGGGTTAAGGTATGGAAGAAAGAATTAGTTTGAAGAAAGGAATGTGGAAAAACGAGGTTATCGAAACTTATGAATGTAGACTGTACACTTTAGCAAGAAAGAAGTTAGGGCATAAGAATACAAATGAACGTAAGGTATTGATGAATTTCCTTACAACTGTACCTACCAGTAAAAGTGTGTTTCTTACCCAAAAAGGGAGGATGAAATGAGAAGGACGAATGAAAGATTGAAATAGGATGATGTGTCAGATATATAGGAGAATCACCAGTATAGAAACTCAGGGGACAGGGGTAGTGGAGGTGGTGTGTACATGGGAAAGAAAGCAGGATTATCAAGTGTCGTAGAGTAAAAGACTCAAGAGATGGATTGGCGACCAATCCGGTGAATGTCATGACAAATTTTCTTGATAAATAATATGGGATTGAAAGAGTGAGAGTTCGAATGAAGAGAGACAGGAGTCCAAGTCTGAAGATGGATAGACAAAAGAATAAGAGCCAGACATAAAGGTATTTTAGACGTAATAAAATGGGTCACAGGGAGAATGATCTTGGTGGTCACTAGGTGCCTGTTTGGAAAGGAAAACATATTAAATATAATAAAAATACTAGGCTAGACCATAGAGCAAAGTGTTTGTGGATTTCAGAGAGTGAGCTGGATGTGTGAAAAATATATTTTGAAAGATCATCTTGCTAGAATGAGCCAGGTCAAAATGTGTGAACGTACGAACTGTAGAAAAGACTGGTCATGTAGCAGTATGTGTAAGAGAATTATACAAAAAGAAGATGAAATGGCTACTTTAAGTAGAAATATCGGGCAGTGAAACTGAATATGAAATGGGCTCATAGCAATGAACCCTGCATTCTGATAAGAATGAACATTTTCAATATAAGAGGAGGTGCGGACTTGCCCTCTCTAGTCTATGATATATGAAGGAAACTCCAACTCGGAATATGCATCACATGTACTAGACAGAAATGCAACATAAAATATATTCATAGAAATCACCCAAAAAATAACAGACATCTTCCGCAATAAAATAAAAAGAATGAAATAATGCATGTGAAAATGTGCACAATACAAAATAATTTCACTCATTTCTTCTTATGACCTCTGCAACTGAAATATAGAATATACAAATAAAAAAAATCATATCAACATCAATACTAAACAACCTCAGCAATAACCTCCCTCTGATGGCGAGTAATACGGGCCTTTTGAGCGAGACGGGTATGAATAGATATTCCTTCATCCCTTGATTTTACTTGTCCAGGTTTACAGCACAATTTCGCAACACAACTCGCCACCACCGTTTCACCAATTTTTAAAATCACTACTACACTTGCACTTGTAAATATTAATCGGTGGCCACTAGCTGTTTTCCCGAGAAAATCATTCAATTTCTCGCCTTTCTCTTATAGCTTTGAGTATAAGATATTCACATTTACACATTTTCTAACACTGCCTATCCTCAAGGCTGAACTTTAATCCCGCAGCCACTTGCCATTTGGGTACCACCCCGGCCCCTGCAACCGGTAATCATATAGATATAAGAATATTACAGCATCTGCCTGACGGATCACACCTGACCTATTTAACCTCTGTTTGTTTCAAGTTCACTGAGCAGTATGTCATACGTATTGCTACACTCAGCATAATTACCACAACACTTTACGTATGCATTAAGCACCAACATAATAACACCTTGTTATCATCAAGTTTAGTTGAAATATGTCAAAGAAGAAATGAGGTCTGCTCAAACAACAAAAACAGCGAAAAAAAAAAAAAATCCTACTCATCAACTCGAGGAATGTCACATATGCAGAGGTGAGGAGGTACAGTCTGATTGACACTTTTGAGAACTACTTCTTCCGGCACCAGATATGTGTGCCTGACGATGTTCAGATACTGCGCCATTAATAATGCTTTGCTCACAAATACTTTTAACGGTGCAATTTTGAACAAACCATCATACTTTAAGGTGTGTTTTTCATTAGCTCTTTTCAAAGACCTTTCAGTGGTGTTCATTGCTCTCCTTAAGAGATTTAGTAAATAGACACAGTATTGCTCAGTTGAATGATTTGGCAACTGTTGCCAGTTAATCCGGACCGTATATGGTAACACAGGATCCTGTCCTTACACCAATATATATATATATATATATATATATATATATATATATATATATATATGAGTCGGAGCAAAACTTAGACTAAGAAAAAAGAAATGTTAAACTCTGAGAATTATAAAATCACTTGTTTCACTGGAATTTAAATTTTAAATCAATATGTAGTCTTGATAACTAATGAAATAGATAGCCTTTAACACTAGGGATTAAACTTTAAAATTTTTTTTATAAAATAATGGATAAACTTACATGTTTTAGCTCACATGAAGTGAAGTAAAAATAAGTATATAAAGTAATTGATAAACTTACATGTTTTAGCTCACATGAAGTGAAGTCAAAATAAGTATACTTCACGTTTTTACATAAATTTTCCTGGTCCAGTTACAAAGCGTTACGCAATACCAGCACTCACCACAATACAATAAATATAAAAATTTTTGCTAAGTAGTAGTAAAGTTTTAACACACTACACATGATATACATTGGGCAGAAACTTAATCACTTTTGGGGGGACATCCACTAGGCACTTGAGAGAGGAGGATGAATTCTGACTTTTTCACAGGAGCGGCAGTTTCTCTTCTGCTATATGCATCCCTAGGGGAACATACTGTAAATAAAAACTTAGTAGCTTTTAGAATATTCTAAATATATTATTCTCATGGCTTGGGGGCAGGTGCCTAGCAACGGCATAGTTATCAACTAGATAAAAATTCAGGGGGACAAGTCTTGCTTTCAAGACTACTCTCTCTCTCTCTCTTTTCTCTCTCTCTCTCTCTCTCTCTCTCTCTCTCTCTCTCTCTCTCTCTCTCTCTCTTCTCTCTCTCTCTCAACAGCTCCGCCCACTTACCGCTCTCGGAAATAAAATAAGATAAAAACTAAGGCTGAGGTTTTTCGAGAACCTTCCAAAACACGTAGTATATATAAGAATTTTCTTACAAACATGATGCACTACTACATAACAATATAAATAAATGATTACATAAGCCCTCGTTCATACCTCGTAGGGTCATATAATACTCTTGAACAGTTATGTAAGACCTTGTAACAAAATCCGTGAAATGAAAAGTTAATTCTTAAAAACACAAAAAAATATTACTTATAATGACTTGAATGAAAAATATACTGAAATAAATGACGGAAGTCTTTCGTAATTTACATACAATTACTCGAAACTACAAAAAAAAAACTCACATTATGAGCTGGCTATTCACCTTTTAAATACATATAAGAAATATTTATTAGAATAAATGAATGAATTATTTTCTCAACACTAGACCAGCTTTGTAAGAATTTATATACACATTAATATATATATATATATATATATATATAATATATATATATATATATATATATATACATATAAATATATATATATATATATATATATGTATGTATGTATGTATATATATATATATATATATATATATATATATGTATACATATATATATATATATATATATACATATAAATGTATATATACATATATATATACATATATTTAAGTATATATATATATATATATATGTATATATATAAATGTATACATATATATATATATATATATATGTATATATATATATATATATATAATGAAGTATATATATATATATATATATACAATTATGTATATATATACATATATATATATATATATATATACATATATATATATATATATATACATATGTGCGTGTGTTTGTGTATATATATATATATATATATGAGTGTGTTTATATATATATATATATATATATACACACACACACACACATATATATATATATATATATACAGTAGGGTCCCGAATTATGCGAGAATTTGGTCGATAAATGACCTCGTGTAAATGGAAAATCGCGAATTTCGAAACACACAACTAACAGAAATAATTCCATTGCGGCCATGGCAACCAGCAATTTGCCTATTCAAATGTGTTTACTACCCATTTCCAATACTTTCTTTGTACTATACTGTATTTCTTTATAATATCAAATTGTTCTTGTAAATAAATAAAACATTTAATATACTTTAAAGTTCTAATAACTTGAAAAATGGTTAAAATTACAACCAGGATAGGTGTAAACACCATATATTTCCCGTTATAACACAACCCAAAATACAGACAAATTTTAATGTTTGTCATATCTATTGTATAATACAACTGGTGAATAGCAAAACCATCACTCTATAGACTAGCTTGTTGTATGATTGAAAATCCAGAATTATCAAAATAAAGCCGACTTTATATCATGCGTTTCCTAAACACGCTAAAAAGCACAATAGAAAACGACAACCAATGTTTTGTTTACGTTTATCTCTGATCACAACGAAGAAACAGACGCATTTATACATCTGTGTTTTTTAATTGACAGCAATTTTACCAAGTATAGATTATGTGTTGTATTTGTTATTACCAATGTTCTAATTATTTTTTATTAGAACTTTCAAATAAATGAAATGAATGCCATTTATGAAATGTTTTTCTTTATGATGCCGCCTGAAACGGAAACCTTCCATTTGTTTACGCTCCATCTTCGACCATAATAAACAAACGAATGCATTAAACACACATGATCTAAGTCATAACTAATGATATTACAAACATTTAGTAAACATTATGTTATTACACATATTTTACTTACCGTATCTATATAAATTCCTAAATTCGTAGCAAAGCTGGAAATTTTTTTTTCCTTATGCGTTTAATCCACAATAGCAAACTGTCGCTAATGACAGAGTGATAACTTACGATAATTCTAAACTGTTACGAAAGATAATTGTCCTTTCCATATCCAAAATACTTTTCCTAACTTCAGTTAAAAGTCAACTTGTACCCACCTCAATTATGGATCCATATGCAAAAAAGGTAAAAGAAGAAAGTACTAGGCCGATTTTTAAAGTCACCGAACAATTAGGTTACCGCTATAACGTTCGATGTGAGAGAGAGAGAGAGAGAGAGAGAGAGAGAGAGAGAGAGAGAGATGGTTTTAAAGTACTAAACAATAAATATGATAGGTTATAACACATTGGTGTTTATGTAATATTAACTGTATAGATGGTTTGAATAAGTTAAGAAATGGTGTAAACAATTCTTTGTTATTGTATTCGCGCGGAAGCTAGACATCAGCTGATGTGATCACAGCCAAAAGTAAAACAAAAATAAGTTAGCAATAATCGATTTTTAAAACACACCCGAAATTTAACAACATAAGTACATACATGTTTTATTATAGCGCAATGGACATTTAAAGAGTAAAAATTTTCTGGAATAGAATGGTGTTTCCTAAAAAATAGTGGTTTGCGGACGAAATCGGTTACCGTATTTTAAGCTATGATTGAAATGGATGTATACACGGTATAATTTTTTCGTTTTGTATTTAATTGACACTTCAAGAAAACCGATTTTGGTTTCCTCTTCTATTTGTAAGTATTGTATAACGAGAGAGAGAGAGAGAGAGAGAGAGAGAGAGAGAGAGAGAGAGAATCAGCTGATGTAATTGAATGTCGTGTTTTTGTTTCGTGTACCCCCTGAAGCGAGGAATTGATCGCAACAACTAACAATATTCATGTTAATTTCATTCTTAAACTCAAGTTGCCATATGTGAACTATGGTTTTATTTCTTACGGAGAGAGAGAGAGAGAGAGAGAGAGAGAGAGAGAGAGAGATTTCTGCCATTTGGCAGAAATCCCCCTCTCTCTCTCTCTCTCTCTCTCTCTCTCTCTCTCTCTCTCTCTAGATTTTTATTTTACCGTCTACTCTACAAAACCAATGTTTGCAAATCAAATGTATACTGTTTAAAATATGACAAAATATTGACGACTCGTTACCGAAGTTTAGGCTATTCACTGCCGATAAACAAACCCAGTCTACTCGTGAAAACCTTGAACGCCCAGAGGGAAAAATAAGGCTTTTAAATATACTGTACTAAACAAAAATAATGCTTTAATATACCATCATTAACACTACCCTTACAATTATCGTAAGGTTGGAGAAAGATAAAGATTGCCAAGAACGTAACCACATTTCTGTTTACATTTTGTCAGCTGGACTCGCACAGTTAACAGTTGATTTCATTGTTGATGTGGAATTTTATCCTTAACCCTGGATAGGTACGCTCCTCGGACACCCCTTTAAGGGTATACTCGGACGCGAACGACCCCGACGCCAAAAAAAAAAATCTTGAAAAATCAGTTTTTGCAGTAACCTCTTTTTTTCTTTTGCCAAAAAAACTTCAATGAATGCTTAAAACAACTGTAAAGCTAAATACTACTCATCTGCAGAAAAAACTATTTATTATAAATATTTTAAAAAATTAAGTAGAAAAAAAAGACCTGACATAAAAATTCATAAAAAAAAGTTTATACATATATACACAAATCCTTTTAGGAATTGATTCTTGAATGTTTAGGACACATCTTGATGTATTTTGGATGAAGTCAGACCTATGGAGGTGAAGATCTGAAATGAGAAAAAAGGGTAACTTTTTTTGGCCAAAAAAATTTGTCCAAATTTCATGAATTTTTTGGGGTACCCAAATGAAATAGGAAGTGGCTAATTTTTTTTAGGGAATAAACATATGTTATCCTAAAATAGAAATATGTAAAAAAATCTTCATTATTTTGTAAATTACATTAATATCAGGGGCCATATCTAAAGGTAATTTTTTGAGTACTTAGAAATTTCGTAAAAAAAATACATATATTTAATATATAATATGATATTTATGCAGGTAAAAATATACCAAAATATCACAAATTCTATAGGGAACAAGAATATATATAGATAGGGCAGCTTACGCTTCGGATATGTCCACAAAATGGCCGCCAACCACACTGACTCAGACTCCCTAATCTGCCACTTGAAATGTAGGAAGGGTATGTCAATTTCAAGGTGTTATTTACTAATCTAATTATTATTGGATATGCATAAAAATTGTATGGTGGGTTGCTGGATAATTGTCGATTATTTTACGACTATAAAATTAAAATTCTGACCCAAAAAATTTTTTTTGAAGGGAAATAAAATCGAAAAAAAAAATGTAAAACAATATAATATTTTAGCTAAAAAAATTTGATGATATTCAATCAAAAAAAAAGTAAACAAAATTTTCCGACAAATAAACATCTAGAGGAATCATTACTCTGTGATAGTTCCTTAGTACGTAGTAATTTTGAAAGAATTGGGAAAAAACGAAAAAATGGCAATCACCGGAAAATCGAACACATACCTATATATACGCCATATCTGGCTAAAAAAAAAGATAGGCATGGGTAGCCAGATCATCTAGAAACACTTTCCAACACTATAAAAATATAAGTTTTGCGACACTACTTGCCAATTCCTTACGGTAACATGACTAAGCGAAAAAATGCAAAACAAATAAAAAGGGGCACTCAGCCGCGAAAAATGGCTAACATTCCAATATACGGCATTTCAGAAAAAAAAAATTCAGCCACGTGCTAGGCAAACCATCAAAGCACATTTTCCGACAAATAAACATCTAAATGAATCATTACTCTGTGATAGTTCTTTAGTACGTAGTAATTTTGAAAGAAATGGGAAAAAACGAAAAAATGGCAATCACAGGAAAATCGAACACATACCTATATATACGCCATATCTGGCTAAAAAAAAAAAAAAAGATAGGCATGGGTAGCCAGATCATCTAGAAAACACTTTCCAACACTATAAAAATTATAAGTTTTGCGACACCCTACCTACTCTTGCCAATTCCTTACGGTAACATGACTAAGCAAAAAAATGCAAAACATATTAAAAGGGCCACTCGTGGAAAAAAAGGCCATTCTAATATACGGCATTTCAGAAAAAAAAAAATTCAGCCCACGTGCTAGGCAAACCATCAAGGCACATTTTCCCACAAATAAACATATAAATGAATCATTACTCTGTGATAGTTCCTTAGTCAACGTAGTAATTTTGAAAGAAATGGGAAAAAACGAAAAAATGGCAATCACAGGAAAATCGAACACATACTTATATATACGCCATATCTGGCTAAAAAAAAAAAATAGGCATGGGTAGCCAGATCATCTAGAAACACTTTCCAACACTATAAAAATATAAGTTTTGCGACACTACTTGCCAATTCCTTACGGTAACATGGACTAAGCAAAAAAATGCAAAACAAATAAAAAGGGGCACTCACGGAAAAATGCCCAACATTTTAATAAACGGCATCTCAGAT